>NW_005842015.1:1802027-1825384 GCF_000455745.1 Alligator sinensis
TAGGGAAATGTTGTAGAATGCTAAAGAATGGAAAGAGTTTTTCCTGACCCTAGGGAATATAATGGTCGATAAAGAGATTGACCATTTTGGGAGGAGGATGCCTTCATTTCTCTACGTGACTGTAGATTATTTCGGCTTCAGAAGACAAGAATGTCCCTTTAACATCTGACCTGGCCTTTATTTAAGAGAAGCACTTCACGGTTCAGGAAAGACAGACAATTTTCTAATTCCCAGCTCTGCTGGAGGCTGAGGCAGCAACTTCCAGACAGGACACCTGCTAACACTAGAGAAATGGCATTATTATGTCTACAAGTTTACAAATCTGAGGATCAAAAAAGCCTTTGCTGCTGCTGCTACTACACAGGCCAAGGACGACGACTTTTTCAAAACAGTGTTTTAGAGGGGGTTTTTTTCTTTTTGCAAGAAATGGTTTTCTTTTCACTTCCAGTCACAGAAGATCGGTTTCCACGTGAAAAAGTCAATAGTCAAAGAGTTTTCTAACTTTCATTGGTGTGTAGCAGAAAGAGGATTAGACGTGGGGCCTTTTTACTGTCAAGCCTTTAAGCAAATAAATGTTCTTGCATTCTTATAGAAACAAATCTAACTTTAAAAAAAATCAGAAATATATGGGGTTATCCCCCAGGCCCATATTCAGTAGTTAACAGATCAATGCAGAGTATTTCAATAAGGAATTGGAGAAAATTAGCATTGAATCTTTGTTGCCTATAATTTTGCTTTTTTTTTTTTTAGGTCATCAAGCTTGAGAGCACAGATGCTTCAGTATGATAGTACATGAGTACTGAATATTATTCAACAGTTATGTCAAAGAAATTTGAATATTCAGTGTTTTAACATGTGTTTTCAGTGCAGGCTTGATTCTCAGCTATTATCCTGAAGATGATTACAAAAGGATTGGTACTTGTGCCCAAGATGTTTTAGTACTGTAATTCATAATCTTATTTTCCAACAGTAATCTGGCTACTACCATGATTTCTGGCAAATGAGTTCGATTTTAGTACCCAAAGGACAACAGTATAACTAACTAATATTTTGCACTCTCATAATATCTTGTACTGAAAATGTTTACAAACTAATTCCCCCAACCATATACATTTTTATGCATGAGAGTAATGAATAGGACTGCCTAAATACCTGATTGTAGTGGGAGGGCTTCATTAAGTCTCATCTCCCAAGTGAGACAGATAAGCATTATCCATCCCAACTTCAGATTGGAGAACTGAGGCAGAGAAGTAATTTCCTGAAGGTCACCCAGCTAATCAGTAGCAGAAATGAAGCTTCCTGCTCTAACAGAGGAAACAAATTTAGAGGAGGGAGTGTATAGCAGTAATTGGCTTCTCAGGCAGTCTATACTTTTCAGTCAGGCTTTCCTCACGTTATCTAGTACTCCAAGATTTTATGTGTATAAAATGTTTTTCATTATGGCCAACTTTAGCTTCATCTTCAATACCATCTCGCTCTGTCCTATCTTCTTATATTGGAACCCCTTTGATTCAGTTAACTAGTTTGATAAGAGTGGAATTGTATTATGTTGGTACATTAAACATGCTAGTATTAGGCTGAAAAGGGGGGACTTTGTATGTGTGTGCGCTTAATAAATACAATTATTCTCAGCCATGATTCAGGCTTTTACTCTACTAGCATCTCTGGGCTTAGTTCTGCCCTTACTTAGACCCTGCTCTAAACCCTGCTAAAGTCAACTGAAAGTCTTCAAGTTTTTGAAGCAGGCCCATATAGGAGCAGCTCTACTTGAAACCAGTGCTTTTACACTAACATGAAAGGAGGATCAGGCTCTTCTATTTTGAAACTAGTAAAGAATGATAGCTGAGAGTGTCTGCAAGTGATCAAGTGACCCTGGGCACCCAACCTGAGATCCTTTACAAAGGGGCCTACATTTTCAGAAACAGCTGAGCTTCAAGCCTTCTAAGTCCTAACCTGGGACTTAAATACACTGTAGGTGCCTAATTCCAAAATTTCAATCCTCAAAACTACTCTGGAGGTTCCTAGAGCCACCTCCACTTTTGACAGTAAAGTAAGTTCTGTTTTGTACATGCCTAGAAACACATGACCTTGACCAGGCCGGACAGGTTAGTACCTGGTTTATGCCTTAGCCCTCAGAATCCCTAAGCTAGGTGACCTTCTCTCTGCCTATCTTGCCTGAGGGGCTTGATCTAGTAGGCATTTCCAGAGACTGCTTACCAAATCCAGCTTTCCACAAAATGTGAAAGGAGCCCCCATTTCTTTTAATCAATGGCTGGAGTAGCTACATCGCTTTTTGACAATGGTTGAACAGTTACAGCACCTAGGACAGATTGTTCTGTAGTGGGGTAAGGGCAGGACTTTCACTTCCTCCTGTTGAAACTGTTCCACTTTGCATGGACTCCCAAAATATTGATGGAACGAAGGGGGTGAGACAGCCTGAGCTGGACTCTGTATCCTAATGGTTAGGACATTTGGAAGGGAGGGCCTCTGGATTCCAGCCCCATCTTGTAGGACTGTTTATGAATTTGGTATGAGATAAGTCACTGGAGAAAGCACATGAATGATCTTTGGAGCTGGGTTGGGATCCCAGGGTCTCGCCCAGCTCAGGTGAGTGCACTAGCCATTCACTTTATTCTGTCTCAATGACCCTTTGAAAATTTAATTCTTTTAGGTTCTTTTTAATTCTCCCCTCTAGATAGCCTCTTACCTGGTGGTTCGGGCACCTTCCCAGTCAGGGGGCAAATGGACTTGAATCTCCGCAAGCAAAGATAAGAGTTGAATTCAGGTCTCTCATATCCGATACTGATACACTTCGACACTAGACAATGCCTCTTCTTTTTTTTTTTAAATAAAAGGTGTAGGTGCCTACCTTTATGAAAGAGTTCAGGGCTACAAATCCAGAGGCAGTTGTGTACTCTCGTAGTGTTGAGTGATGCCCTTAAACCCTAATGAGAGGTAGATTTAGGACATGCCCATGCACTCAGCATTTCCTATGGACTGCTTGAGGTGGCTTGGGGCTAAGCATGCTGTTTTCTCAGGATCAAATCCTGAGATACCTGCCTCTCTCTCTGCAGCTCACAAGGGAGCTTAGGCCTCTAACTCAGAGCTTTGCATTCCACTCTAAAGGCCAGTTGCCTAAAAGCTAGGAACGTCAGTGCTCAGCACAGCAGCTCCTTAGCGATAGCTTTTTGGAACATGGGTCTATATTGCTCTCATAAGCTTAGCCGATATATATCCAGAGCAAGTCCTACCACGTATAAAAAGGAGCAAAGCCATTTCTATACACATATTAGACAGAGGCAGGTAATTTATTCCCATCTAAGAATAACCTGGTTTCAACCCCCATCTCAAGAAGGCGCTTTCTCCCTGGCACCTTGCCTTGTCCGCTGTGGCAAGGTTTGGGTTGTGTTCTCTTTTCCTCCCAAGCACAGACAGTAGCACCACTTCAGGGAGAGAAGGATTTTTTTTTTTTGAGAGGGGGAGGGGGGCTTAATGGGAGGGAGAAAGGAGGCAGGTCTCATGTGCAGATTTTAATCTGATCACTTCCCTGTCAAACTAATCCCTGCCCGACTCGGATCGGACTTTAAGAAACGTGCCTGGAAACCAAAAAGCAAACCTCATTTGAATGAAGCACACACTCCGCAGCCCCCATCTGCAAAGGGCTGCAATTAAATGCAAAAAAAAAAAAAAAAAGGAGAGGGGAGAAAAAAATTAGCATTTTCTGCGGCCATCTGGCATGAGGAGCAGGCAATGGGGAACAAAAGGAGATTTAGGCAAAGGGGAGAGGCGAGTGTGCCATGGCATTGACCTGCAAATGAGCCTTTGTGAGCGAATTAAAGCTTCCCGGACCCCCCGGGACACCCCAAAACAGGCACCATTACAAACCATCCGGACAAAAACCCACTCATCAAAATTGTCTGCGATTTGGGGAGGGTGTGGGGGGAGAACAGGACCACAGCCATTTAAATATGCACTAGTCCTCTCCCAGCTCCTCTGTAATAGGCAGTTAATAGTGGGCTGGCTGAAATGAGCTCCGATGTTCGGATGAACCTGCTACAATTTCTAGCCCCCAGTCTTTGCTACAAAACCCTTGCCTCCTCGGGGAAATGCAGCGGGGTCCTACAGTTTAAGCTGGGCCTTATGCATTAGATTTCATTTTTACGAGAGGAAAAATATAACCCATCTGAGGCCTAATTTATAGCCCCACCGCCAAACAATACAAAGAAGAAAAAGGCAGTTGGTGATATATTGGCCTCCAGATGCTGTTTATTTAAGTCTTGATCTGTTGTGGGGGCGGGGTTCTTCGAAAGTATATTTCCAAAGCAAACAATAATCATTTCCCAAGGACAATGTGTGGACCTTTTGTGAAAGCAAGAGGAACTTTGCAGGGTGAGGGGAGAAAGAAACAAACCTGCACGTTCCAAAAAAAGAAACTTAAAACTTGTCAGGGCTGGAGAGAGGGGTCTTTTATTTTTTTCCCCCTTTGCTGACTCTTGCCTTCCAATAAAGAGGAAACAAAGAAAACGTTGAGGATTTTAAAGCGTTTGCCATTATTTGTTAGGAGCCGAAGAGAAAGATCATTTAAAAACCTTTCCCCAGAGATGAAGGAATAAACTAGGGGCCGGCAGAGGGAAACTTGTAAATGAAATGTGTTTCTTTTATGATCCTCCTCTCCCTGGGGCATCACCCCCATTATAACTCCCCAGCTCTATATACTCAGCTGCTGTTCCTCTGGGGCTACAGCAGGTAGATTAAGAAAGGGGGGTGGGGAAATGAGGGAAGCACTGACTGTCTCTGGAGAGGACGGGGAAACAAAAGCAAATGGGAATAGCAGGCAATTTATTCCTACGAGCAATCAAGAGGAGCCTTCTAGAGGAATCATCAATCATGGTGGGGTAGGGGGGGCAAGGACTTCAGCTAACCACACTAGGACAGACACACAGAGAAAAATAAAAAGTGACAGCTCTGGGTCTTCCCACTATTAAAAAAAGCCCATCTAGAGAAAGTCAGAAGTCTGCAGGGCAAAGCCAGCCTGCCAGGCCACAGCCGTTCCACTGAGTATCCTTTGCTCGTAAAGCAGGAGGTTTGGGGTTAGATGCAATTTTGGCTCACGTTCCACTACTGCAGGCCAATTCTGAGCCTTGCAAACATACTCCACAAGAATTATTTGTGGGCCGCTTTCCTGACTGGAGAAAAGATGATGCATACTCTCAGGCTGATTCCCTTCGCTCCTAGCACTGAGTCTCAAATATTCCCATCAGGAGCCAGCGATCTGCCCTAACCCAGGTTGACTGGAATGGGGCCGAGTATGTCTTCCCTTTCCAGCTGCGAGCAGGTGAGAGTGATCGATTGGTCTCTCTGGACTGCAGCCCTCTCTTCCCCCTCTGCCCTCCTGTGCTTGGAGCCCCCAGGTGCCGCTCTCCCTGGGTTTGTTTGCAGTCAATATTCATGTGTTTCTGTCACCAGGGTGGCTCTTTTCACAGTGATCAGCCGGGCAGAAGGCTGAGTGACAGGAGACTCGTGGCTCAGCAGCTTTGGGAGGGGGAAAGAAAGGAGAGGGATTCCAGGCTCCAAACCCCTCTGCCTCAGGGTGGTCAGAACTGGCCTTTGCCACCGCTTGAAATCCCACCTTTCCCAAAATTGCCTAACGCAAGGGAGCAAGAAATATAAAGGAGAGCCTGAGCTCTTATTTAAAAAAAAAGAATCTGGGCATCTCTTTTTTTTTTCCACTCTGTGAAAAGCCTTGAAATATAACGTGTGCAACCCCAGCATCAGGGTTAACAGCCTGGCATTGAGTTTTCCTAAGAAGTCTTGGCTCATTTACTTTCCCCTCACATCCACCCAGGGATGAACTTCGGGGGGTACAAAAAAAACCAAAACACTGCCGGGGTCCCTTGATTTCTGGAAAGACCCCAGATCAAAGTCACAGCTGACAATTTTCCTTCTACAGATATTATTTGGCTCTGAACTTCACTAGTTCATCAGACCCAGGCTAGAAGTGAGTATAGGTCAAAACATTTTACGAGAGCCACCAGGGATGCATCCAGGGTTGTGTGATCTGTCACAAAGATGGTTTTGTGAGAAAAACACACAGGATTGCAAGCCTGCCGGTTCTGCTGGAAGCAGAGAGCGGGTGAGTGACAAAACATATCAGAGGCTTGTTTGGCAAAAGTGTTAAGGCCAACTATGAGAATAACTACTTGCACTTACCTAGCTAAGGTGCTAACCTTCCATCTCCATTAAGCCACGTACCCACATAGGTAAGCTTCAGTGTCCTCTTGCAATTGGGGAACTGAAGCAGGGACAGGGTAGGCCACACAGTGGCATTGTGGAAAATCATTACACTTTTATGCCTCAAGTTATCTTCAAGTCAATCTGGCAGTAAACTACAAATTAAAAAGGAATCCTTTTAGTGACAGATGCCAGTGTGAGGATTTTGAGAAACTTGGTTGCATGCATGAGTGCAGCTCGTTATAAATTATCATTTCTTTCCTTCTTTCTTTCTTTCTTTCATTCCACTTGTAGAATCCAACTTTATACTAACCCAAGCACTACCTCCTCCTCTGGCGTGGTAACTTTACTGTGCCTTTTTTTTTTCTTTTTAAGGAAAACAAAAAGAATCTATATACTTGTGATTTTCAGTCTAAATGGTAAGAAAAATCACAAACCCTGACCATGCTTCTCTTTCCAAAAGCAGAGGTGAATAAATTATAGACCGGGACAAAGAGGAGAGAACCCTGTAACAATGTCTCCAAGCCAGCGTTTTCTAGAGAATTACTATTCCAGTCTTGGAAATCAATTGATACATAATTAGATTCCTCAAGAGAGGACAAACAAGAGCTGCCATTCATCGCCTCCTTCTCCCACATGCATCCCAAAGAGAGACCCGGGGCTTTAGCAGAAACCAGACAGCCAGCATTCTCCAGCACTAAAAACATATTCTGGCTTTGGGTGTTCATTTAACAAACAGATCCTTGAACCTTGCTTCTGTTTTCAGTTTATTTCAGCCATGTTTCTTTGTGTTCAGTTCATTAAAGCATGTCTCTTTTGAGATCTATTTTTACTTTTCAAGAATCCAGTATTGTATTTTTCTGGTGGCAGATGGCTCTAGACATCCAAGCATAAGCTTTTTCCTGCTTCTCCCCCCCTTTTTTAGGTTCTTTCTGTCCTACACTTGAAAATATGTTAGTAGCAACCTTATTTGCAATATCCAAGGCGTGAGCACAAGTCAGAAACACGGCTGAATACATGGCTTGGTCCTTTCTATATACAAGAGAGTATTTTAACTGCTGTGGACCCTCCTGCCTGGTGTGTCATGGAGTCCCGTAACATGGTGAACACTTTGTAATGTAGAAGGGATGCTTACCTTCTTTCTTCTACACCCTGTGCTTGTACTTATCTCAAGTTAATATACTATGGTTTTAAAATGGTTTGATTGGCTCTTAGGACAACAGCATCTCAAGAGGGAAAAAAGGAAGGTAGCTTTCTGAATGAGTTCATCTTTCAGATGCCATCCTGCTTTCCTTTCTGCCTGGCTTCAGACTAACATGACTAACTACCTCTTGCTGAGGGGAAAATAGTGGTCATTTTCAAAGCTGGCAGAGCAAAGGGTATGGAATACTTGGGAAAAGGTGCTTGGATAATGCTGGATAGTTAGAGGAAGACTGATATTTTGGGGCATTAAAAAATAAAAAAATTAAAAGGTAAGCAAAAAATATACTGTGGACAGAAGATAGATGTTAAAAGATTGATGAACTAACCAGCATTTCCCCCCCATAATAGATCACCTTACTGAAGGCACTAGCTTAGATGCTTTGTCTGCACTAGTGATTGATGAGCTAGCAACAACCACACCAAGACCAGCTATTAAGCGTGGATCTGAGAATCATTTTCCAGTGGGATTAGCATAATTAGCATAATTTATCTGTCAGATATTAATAGGACTTCCCCCCTTCCCCTAAACAGCTGTGTGAACTGTTGTAGATCAACCTCTTAGGTAGGTTGATTTGTAAAATATTCTCTAACCAACTAGGCAGTTTCAAAAGAGTTTCAAACAAAAGGCCAAAGCCCTAATGTAAGCTACACCTTATTCAATGGCAGCTACTCAGCAAAAGAGTAAGAATTATAGTAAATCTGCCAAGGTAGCTATTTGGAGACTTTAGATCATATAGTGAATCAGTTTTTAAAATAAGAGTAACAAAAAGGATATTTCCAGAGAATATTGTAAGCATAGGCTTGGATTATAAATGAAGCAAAAGGAATGGAGCATATAAAAGAGTCTATTTGAATTCTAGTGGTCTAAGATTTTATATAGTTAAATTTAGCTTAATGTGGTTCATTGTTTATTCTATGTGGGTTCAGTATTAAACAAGAGACTACAAGCTGTAAAGGCTGAGAGTACAGATGGGAGTTCTCCTCAAATGTTTTTTTTTCTTTTTCTTATTTTCAATTCTGTTTGGAAATCTAAACTTAAATTGGCTTACACTCCTGACACAGACTCAGTATTGCCAGCTCTCAAAATCATGAGAGTTGGCAACACTGCAGACTGAAGATTTCTATATGTGCACAAGGAAGTACAGCAGCAGGACAAGTCTTTCCTCACCTTTATTCTGGAGGGATTGCCTGCAATGAAAGGAAGTTACTGAAGTCCCCATGCCCACTCAGTCCTCAGCCTCTGTGTTAAAAAGTAACCTCCGTATGAGAAAGCATCATGGAGTTTGGTGTTACATTTCCTTTCTTTCTTTCTTTCTCTTCTCACTGCTTTTCTTTTTTTTATAAAGAAAATAGCAGCATAGACAAAGGAGACTCATGGATGGATTATGGCAAGCCCCATAAATGCTTCCTGCACTGGATTGGGAAGATTTGGAGAGGTGGGAAAGAGATGAGAATGAGGACACCGGAAGTAGCGTTGACAGGGCACTTGCTTTGTTTGGGAGAGGAAAGAGGGCTCCATTAGTCTTAGTCCACCTTTAAGAATGCCCAATCCCTTCTCTCTTCCTCACTATCCCCCTGTTATTTATTTCCTTCTAAAAGTTTGTTTCAAAAGCAGTTAACTGGAAGCAGTGAAGTCTGCTTCTAGTTGTCTTACTGTTAAATGTGTCAAAACAGAGAAGAGGCAATCTATACACAAAGACCCTCCCACAGACAGCACTATATCAGCAAGAGAGGCAGAGACAGAGCCCTCTATAGAGAGTTGCAAGATAATCTCAGTTGGGTTCTAGGGAAGAGCTAGAAGTACACTTGTCTTTCTGGCTTGTTCAGGCCCTGCTCTTGCAAGAAGATCTGTTCAGAGTCCCTGTAAAGGCACTGGAGCTCTACACAGATAGAAGAGCTTGCCCACATGGATTGATTGGCACCCTCAGAAGTTCTTTGAAATAGATCTCAGAACGGGTCTGTGAAGCATCATGAGTGGGAGATGACTGCATAAGAACAAGTGTATATATTCTGACCCTGTTTTGATTTATACACGTGGTTCAATGCAATAGCCACAGTTTATAATAATTTCATATAAATGGGCTATCTGTACCACCAAAACAATCCCAGATACAGGATTTATTAGCCCATTCTACTCCAATTGCTTAAGGCACTTTGTAACCTCTGCATTTAATAAAGAAGCCAAGTAGTGACACTTGTGATCTTGTCCACTGCATTCCAGGTGTAAACTGGCCAAGTTAATCTTAGACAGAATAGCCAACTTTAAGTAAGGTATTTATCCACAAAAATTTTTAATGCAGGAAAAGAAAAACAATGTAAAATACAAAAAAAAATCCCATTTCAAGTCTTACCTGCTATAAATTATCAATTCTTTTATAGGAAGTGTATCAACATTATGTTACAGGGTAAGGCACACTAAAACATTAAATAATGAAGGATATGGATTTTAGTTTAGAGATCCAAAAATAATTGAGAGGGAAGCTGTAATACATACAACAGAGCTTCTTCAAATTAAACGTTTCATTTTTATTTTTAATTTCAATCCATCAAATTCATCAGAGAGAGAGGAAATATCAGAGAAATGTCAATGTTGTTGGGGGGGGGGGGGCACAAAAACAATGTCGTATGTGCTCCCTCTACTGGCTCAGTCACAGCAGCTAACTAAACTATATACCAGGTCACACTGATCTCTGATGATGTATAATCTTATGTCTAGAGATAAGACAATAATTTAATTTGAAGCTGTATGTAAATAGCACCCCCCCCCCAACATGTCAACATAACCAGAGAAAATGGAACATTTATAGGCTAGATGAGCACAAACCACTTAGGAAAATGTCACAAGTTTTTGATAGTGTCACAAGCAAGGAAGGGAAAAAGTAAATATGGTTAAGAGTCCTACCCAAATCCTGAGGATAACTGCTTATACCTGCGTAAAGCCCCAAACAATTAATCAATGTTTTCAATATTTATAAAATACATATTTATACATATACAGCAGCATTTGAATGACGTTATCAGAACAGGTGCTACTTTGTGTTAGGCACCCTATATATAGAGAGAGAGAAAGAGACAGTCCCTGTTCCTACCCAGCTTGCAATTATGGGTGTAAGAATGGAGTGGACACACAATATACAGCCCTCTGCCAGTGTAAATCACTCCATTCTGGGATAAAGTTATTACTGTACTTAGAAAGTCACAGGTAACTGTACAGGGGTGGAAAGGTCATGTGTTCATGGCTTTAGTGGATTTCAGCCCTGGGGTAGTTGTTTGCTTAATGCAAATAAGCTGTTATGGTGTTTGTCTTCACTGGACAGCTGTGTACACCAGTGTACAAACCAGTGTAAATTACACCAGTTTAAAAGTGTTGTGTGTCTGAACCTTTGGTGGGCATTAAAAACAAGGTAGCTTAATTGATGTTCAAGATCCGAAGTGGAGCAAGCTACTTCATATAAACACTCTCTGAGGGGCAACTAAGAACATCCATACAGGGAATTAATAAAGAGTAGAAAGTATGCTGCACAGTGATGCCCTAGTTTACCATACTCTTAACTTCCTGATGTATACAAGCCCAAAGGGGAGAAACTCAGTGCTAAGTGGCAAAATGAATAGCTCAGAGCTATACAGCAGATCAGCGCCAGGAATAAGGACAGGTTCTAGGTTTCTTGCCACTCAGTCTTGTTCTCCATGCATGAGGACATGCTGCCCTGCAGCCTGTGCATATATTGTCTGTGGCAGAAAAAAGGCTGATATTTTGGGTCAACTTTGAGGGTCTCCTTTAATTACTCAAGGCAAATGAGCTGTCCATCTATATTGTACCTTGTGACTGCTGCATGCTGTGCTTCTTGTTCTTCAAGCAAGCCCTTCTAGGAATCCATTTCTCTCCTTCTGTGCTTAGTTCTACATATATATCCACATACAGGAAATAGATATATAGGCCTTTTGATGTGCCATTCCAGACTGGGCCAATGCCCACCAAGAAAAGCTGTAAGTACCCTCCCCCACAATAAAAGGGGCCACTAAGGGCACATCAGTGATTGCTTGGGGCAAATAAAATGCAAAACAGGGATAGGAGTAAAAGTCAAAGGTTTAAAACTAGTGCAACAAGGGAGGGGACACTGAGCAGAACACACCAGTCGGCGGCAACAGTCCCTTGAAGTCAAGAATGACATCTGTTAGGCTTGATGGGTCCTCAGGTGACTGAGGAGCCCAATTCTGGATACACACATTCTTCAGCAATTGGGGCATGTTGCTGCACAGGGGAGTGGGATTTGCAGCTTTGGGTTGGCCTCCTTCCTCTGCCACTGCCGTTCTGCCTCAGTATTGACTCGTTGGGCCTCTAAATAGTGCGCATGTTGGTGGATCAGGTGGCACCACACCAAACGGTCAGCAGCTTGCTCCTCCCAGCCATTAGTGTTGATGCCTCTGTGCTTGAGGGCGACCTTGAGTGAGTCTTTGTACTGTTTCCTTTGGCCACCCTTTGAGCATTGACCAACAGAGAGCTAGGAAAAGAAAATCTGGCGAGGGAGGCAGTTCTTGGACATCCAGATGCAGTGGCCCATCCATTGTAGTTGATTTCTCAAGAGCAAGGCTTTGATGCTCATGGATGCAGCTTCATAGAGGATGCTCACACTGGTCCGTTGAACTTCCCATTTGATGCCCAGGATTCTACTCAAGCACTGCTTGTGAAAGCTCGAGGGTCTTAATGTGGCATCAGTAGATGGTCCAGGTTTCACTGCAGTAGAGCAGGGTGGTCAGTACAACAGCCTTGTAAACCAGAACCTTCGTCCACTTCCAAAGTTCTCTGCTTTTGAAGACACGTTGTTGCAGCTTGAAGAAGGCAGTACTGGCACAGTTGACCAAGTGCTGGACTTCTTCATTGATGGTAGCCCATTGAGAGAGGTGACTGCTGAGATATGGAAAGTGCTCCACATACTCCAGAGCCTCCCTGTCTACGTAGATAGCGTGGGGGATGTTCAGCTGGCCTGGGGACGGTGGTGGAGAACCTTCATCTTGATGACATTCAAGGACAGGCCAAGTCTCTTATATGAAGCGTTGAGATCTAAGGTCGCTTGTATATCCTGTGCAGAGTTAGCCATCATGCAGCAATCGCCCACAAAATGAAGGTTGTGGATGTCCTTGGTGGTGAGTTTCATTCTTGCACCCAAGATTGAATAGCTTCCCATCCAGTCTATATTGGATACTGATGCCGGATGGTAGATCATCTCAGATGAGGTGGATGATGATGGTCAGGTAGATGGTGAACAGGGTGGGGGTGATCACGCAATCTTGTTTGACCTCAGTCCTGATGTGGAAGGTGTCGGTTTCAGACCTTCCACTCAGGACAGTGGCAGTCATATCATGCAGGAGCCTCAGCATGGTGACAAACTTCAGTGGGCAGCGAAGGCATTGGAGGATGATCCACAGAGCTTCATGATATAAGGAATCGAATGCCTTGGTCAGGTCAATGAAGGCGAGGAACAATTCTTGATTTTGCTCCTGACATTTTTCTTGGATCTGCCTGGCAATGAAAATCATGTTCACAGTGCCCCGGGATGGTCAGAAGTCGCACTAGGTTTCCAGAAGGATCTTCTTGGCAATGAGACAAAGGCAGTTCAGGAGGATGCGGGCCAGGATCTTACCTGCAACAGATAGGAGGAAAATCCCCCTGTAGTTCCAACAGTCAGATTTGTCCCCCTTCTTGTAGATGATGGTTGCGTTCTTGAGATCCTCGGGGATGTCCTCTTCATCTCAAAGGCGGAGGATAAGCTGGTGGAGTTGTGATGTGAGCTGGGAACTGCCAGCATGGTAGATAGATCTCTGCAGGTATACCATCTGGCCCACAGGCTTTGTTGGTTTTCATCTGTTGGATGGCCTGCTTCAGCTCTCCACTGGTTGGTGGATCGCCAAGGGAATCCACCACAGGGCATTGCAGGATGACTTGGAGAGTCTCTTCTGATACGGTGGACTCCTGGTTCAGGAGGAGTTTGAAATGCTCCTTCCAACACAGACAGATGGCGTCATTGTCCTTGAGGAGCCGGAAGCCATCCTGTGATTAGAGGGGACTTTGTCCAATGGAGCAGGTTCCATAGGTTGTCTTGGTAGCCTAGAAGAAGTTGCGCATGTCATGCTGGTCGGTGTAGCCCTGGATCACAAGCACCTTCTCCACCCACCAGTTGTTCTTCATGTCAAAGATGTGTCACTGGACCTCAGCCTACAGCTGGTGGTACACTGCCACCTTTCACTGAGTTTGTGGATGGCTTTGCCAGGCGATGAAGGGTGCATGCTTCCACTCAAGGAGATCGTGAATCTGAGTGTCACTAGCATCAAACTAGTCTTGATTCCATTGCGATGCAAACCCAATAGTCTGGGTGCAGGTGTCTTGGACAGTGGGCTTGAGTTGCTCCCAGTGTGCCTGGATGGAGATGTCATCAGCAGTAGGGATTTGCTCCAGTGAACTATACAACTGGGCCTAGAACTCCTCCTGCTGTCCAGGGTCCTTCAGAGTTGTGATGTCCAGCCATCTCCAGGCGGCCTTCTGGGTCTTCCAGTGTCTTGGTGCCAGGCGGATGTTCATCACTCAGTGCACAAGTTAGCAGTCTGTCCAGCAGTCTTCAGATCCCTTCATGGCCCTCATGACAAGCACGTCCCTCAGGTCTCTACCTCGGATGATGACGTAGTCCAAGAGGTGCCAGTGCTCTGACCTTGGATGCCTCCACATGGTCTTGAATCAGTCTTTCTGGTGGAAGATGGTGTTCATCACGATCAGGCCGTGTTGGGCGCATTTGGTCAGGAGCAGGATACAGTTGGCATTGGTCTTCCCCACACTATTTTTGCCAATAGCTCTGCTCCAGATTTTGTGGTCACATCCAACCTGGGCGTTGAAGTCACCCAGGAGAATGACCTTGTCATCCCTGGGGATGGAGGCAAGGGCGTTGTCGAGATTGGAGTAGAACCTTTCCTTGACTTCCTCATCAGAATCCAGAGTTGGAGCATATGCACTGATGACAGTGGTAGGTTGGTTTTGGCTGAGGTGCAGGCAAAGGGTCATCATCCTTATATTGATACCCGAAGGGAGTTTGGGGACCACAGCAGCGATCTTGTTCCTGATGGTGAAACCGACTCCATGGATACAGGGGACACGCTCTGGTTTCCCTTTCCAGAAGAAGGTGTACCTTCTGCTGACCTCCCTCAGCTGTTCCTCCCCAGCAAGCTGGGTTTTGCTGAGAGCAGCGATGTCAATGTTGTACCTCACTAGCTCCCGAACCACGATGGCAGTTTATCTTTCTGGGCAATTGCTCTTTGGGTTGTAGATGAGCGTTCTCATATTCCAGGTTCCAGAGTTTAGCTTTTTCTTATTTTGACCGCAGGAATGGTGATCCTGCTGGGGGCAGTTTCCCAGGCATGGGAGATGGGACAGCCTATTTTTGGGGCACCTTTTATAGCCCCCTCTCTATTGGGGTGAGCAGAGGGTATCTTAAAAAGGACTGCTCAGTCATGGATGCATCTGCTGAAGGACACCCTGTCCCGACACAGGTGCCCAATGACCATCGCGCATCTGCTGCCTGAGTGCAGATTCTTGACTGGGGGCCTTCAGGTATGACAGCCCTGCCCCTGTTGCCAATCCTCCTTGACCACAGGGCTTTTGGACCTGACAGAAGCCTGCACATGGCATGTTTAGTGTGGGGACTCAGGAGTGCAGTTGGGCCCACATGGTCTTGGCGGTTAGTGGCCAGGGTCAGTGGCATGGCGAACCATGACTGGGGCCACTTCTCTGTTGCAGCTTTCTTCTGCCTTCACAGCCATTGGGGCTGCAGCCTTCCTCTGCCTGCTTTGCTGTTGAGGACTTCTTGGATCATTCTTTGTCTGGAACCTCACCCTCAACCTTGCCACTGTGGGTGGCCCTACCAGGAGCATGAGCTCCAGATGGCATTGCTCTCAGGGTCACTGGAGCATAAAAGCCTCTCCACCATGACAAGGTGATGATCCTCAGAGAGGTGAACACACCAGACAGCGCCCACTGGCCCTCAAACAAGTCCAAGGAGCTAGTGGACACTTCCCAGTGAAACTCTGCCCAGAAATGTGAATGGACCAGGGATTGGAAAATGGCCACACAGTTCCTAGTGTGGGAGGGAGGGGCAATAGAGATAGGAAGTGGGGTGCAGGAAGACTTGAAGTCAAGAACATGAAGTTGCAGGATTGCTTCTTATAACCTTCAGCATTTGGGTAAGTTTCAAGCACACTGGACTAGAAGGAAGGTTAAGCTCAGGCACTGACACAGGGGTGCCAACTGTTCATAAATTTACTGATGGCCAATAAAAAATAAGGTAAAAATGCCTGTCCATAAAATCCATAAAGTGTAAAAACTCTAAGCAGCCAGAGCTGATTGAAACTCTGTGGTGGAAAGCAGCTGGAGGCAGTGTTGAAGCATTCCCAGAAGTGGCCATGGCACTCTCAGAAGTGGCCGTGGTGCTCCCACTCCCCAGCCAGCACTTGCAGGGGGGGCACTGGTGTGCCCACCTGCCTCCCCTACCTGTTGCCTAACTGGGGAGCGCTGGCTCTCAAGGAGCGTATGTGCACCCCTGTGCACCCCCCACACATCGCCACTGGAGGGGGGATGGCTCCCCACTACTGAGCGCACCCCCAGGGAAGGCCTTGGGCCCCTCCCCCAGATGTGTGAGGGGTGAGGGCAGGCTGCCTGTTGCAGGATCAGGGCCAGGGGCTGCACCCACCTCTTACCAGTGGGGACAGGGCTGGGTTGGGGTTGTGCTCACGGCAGGCAAGGGTGGGGTGGGCTCAGCTGCACAGGGCAGGTGGTGGTGGCAGTGCTGGGAGGGGTGGCTATGGGGCATTTTGGGGTGGCTGTAGCCCCCCAAGCCTCTCCAGCACTGCCCCTGCTTGGGGCACTGCACTTTGCTGCAGCTGCCTTGCCCACCCCCATCTGTCCTGAGCACAGTCCCCCTGCCAGGAAGAGGCTGGTGCAGCCCCTGGCCCTGAGCCCACAGCGGGCAGCCCACCCTCACCCCATGCACAAATCCAGGGAGGCCACATGCCTTCCCCCCCCATGGCTCTCCTAGGGGTGCACACAGAGGCAGAGAACCACTCTCCCTTACCACCCCCCTCACACCTTCTGGATGAGCCACCCACAGCTCCATCCCATGTCCCAACCTGGGGTCACATTCACTGCCCTGGCTGGGCAGTGCCTGCCCCTGCCCCACTCCTTCCCTCACCATGGGGGCCTCGATCTGCCCTGCTGTGCTCTTTCCCCTGCACAGACTTACTGGTAGGATGCTGTGCCCTACACTGCCCAGCTGCATTCCTGTAAATTGGCTGTCAGATCAGTATCAACCAATATGGCTGGTTAATAATCAGTCATTTGTATCAGCCAAGAAAGTCTTTATCAATGCACCCCTAGCTTTTGCTGCTGCTGAGTCATGTCAGCTGCCTATAACCCTGATAGTTTTGAGGCTTCTTTGTGGGGTCCAAACTGGGACAGGGGGAGTGGAGCTAGTGGGGGTAAGTCTGAGGTGAGTTGGGGGGAACAGCATAGTGCAGGATACAGTTGGGGACACCAGAGTATGGGAGTGAGTAGAGGACCTCTGGGGTGGGGGCAGGGGAAACTGGATGGTATAAAACCAATGCTTCAGTCAAACACAGTGGCTAACCTAAGAAACTTTTTTCACTGCAAACTTTTTACTGACACCCACACTTTTTAATGGTTGCTGTAAGATTCTGCAATTTTAAACCAGCCCTTCTAACTGGGGGCTGATAGCAAGGCAGCAATTGGCAATAGAGTTACATTTACATTTTGTAAAATGTCTGTAAAATATGTGCCAGTGAAAAAGTTTGGTTGCCAGTAAAAAGTTTGTAGATTGTCTTGGGTTGGTAGCTCTGCCCTTAAAGTCAACAGAACTCCCAGGCTAGGGCCAGACATTTCATATAAACCAGTTTAAGTGATCAGAAACTGGTTTAAACCTATAACAGAACAGAAGCTCAGTGCATATAAACCAGTTTCAAACTGGCTGAAACTGGTTTAAGATAAACCTGGTTGAATATAATATGAGACTTGACTGATTTGGGTCAAACTGGGTTATGAAACTTCTGTCCCTTCCTGGTTCAAGTTAAATCACAGGCCTCTAGCATCCCAGCATGTTTTGCAGCCCTGGGTTGGGCTATGCTGTCTGCTCCAGAGAGCAGGGCTGGGACTGCCCCTCTGCTCCCTAGCTGAAGCAGTGAGAGCTGGTTTACAAGGGGGTGGTGAGGTGGCGTGGTGGGGGGCAAGTCCGGCTCGGGATGCAGCCCAGTCTGCGGGCGGGACGACTGCTCCACCGCAGGCAAACTCTGACTGGGGTCTAGGGCCAGAGAGGGGGGTTAAATGCCCCTTCCCCCCACTCAAAATTACTGATGGCTGTGACTGTGGACTACAAATCCCAGAGGCACCTGGAAGCCAGAAGATAAAATGATAAGCAATAGGGCTGTGTGAAATTTCTCTGTTTCGTTTCGACACTGTTTCAACTCATTTTGAGGTCAAAACAGCAAAATCAAAATGAAATAAAGGGCTGCAAACAGCCTCAAAGCAAAACAAGGCTAGTTGAAACGTTTCGAAAGTCTCAACCCAGCTGGGCTGACTTCCCATTCTCAGCGCTAGATGGTGCCGGGGTCAGGGAGTCAGCCCAGCTGGGTTGACTTCCTGACCCTGGCAAAACATCGAAACAGTGTTGAAACAGCCTTTCTGTTTCGATGGAATGGGACAGCTGTTTCAAATTGAAATGAAATTTGAAATGGAGCACTGTTCCATAGAACCGTCAAAACTCAAGACAAAATGGAATAGTACTTTTTAAAGCTTATTAAAGCCACCTTGAAGAGTCCTACTGTTGTGAGTTTGCACTGCAAATCACAGATATGTTGGGGACAGCAGGAAGATGAAGTGAACATACAGTGCATGATTGCTATGTGCCAGAGAGCCATGCTCTAGTGCAGAGGTTCCCAACCCCAGGGCCGCAGCCTGGTGCCGGGCCGCAAAGTGTTGGCTGCCAGAACAGAGGTCCAAAGTGACCAGCATGCTGTGGAGTGTCAGCCAACCTTTTTTTACTGAGTATAAAAAAGGTTGGTTGCTGCTCCGCAGCATGCCAGTCACTTCTGGACTGCAGTCTGCCGATCTGTGGTCACTTCTGGTCTGCGGACTGGTCCACAGTCACTTTCAGTCTGTGGTTAGCTGGTCCACTATCTAAAAAGGTTGGGAACCCCTGCTCTAGTGCCCCCCAGCTTCTGGCCTGACCCACTGAAGGTATGTGGCTGCATTTCCTGAATCAAAGTTAAATGTCTGTTCAATTCTGTTTCAGTGTAATCTCTGTAGTTTAGACTAACCTGCAAAGACTGAATCAATTCAGCCTCAGGATTTTTGACTGTTTGTATTTATCCCTAAGATCTGAATGGCTACCTGGGGTAAAACAGGGATTTCTTGAGGTCGGTATTGAGGTTGGCCCTAACTAACATGGTAGACATGTTTAATATTGAGAATAATTTTAAAGTCCTCTTGTTACTAATGGTCATTTAGACTTGAATACTGGGTCAGTCAGTGCTACCTTTGATATGAGTAAAGGAAAAATGTAACATGTCTGCAAATGGACCGCCCTATTACTACAGATCACCCTGTTATTATCTAATGTAAATTATGCATCAGGCAAAAATAGAGACAGAGAAATAACTGGTCTGTTTCTTAGCTAATTCCCATTAATTAAAACCTTTTATTAGCATGCTAGAGATGTGAAATGATGGAGTTCTGGAGAGATACAGCTTTTATGTTATTGCTGAGTTGGAAATAGCTGATTTTAAAAGCACTGTTACAAAATACTGAAGGGGAGGGATAATGCCACTGGAGTGGGAAAGTGGAAGTGCCCGTGCTGCCTATGTTCTCACAGCAACTGGATGTTTCTACTGAAATTATCAGCAGTGAAAACATGATTGTTAATATTACATTTTCAATAATGTTCTTTAGAGAAGATAATATAATGCTGTGATAATTGGAACTTGCAGCATTCATTTAAAAAATCCTGGTTGAAAGTTTCAGAACAATTGGAGGCAACAGCCACACTTTATAGTTAATGAATAATGCATAGCTAAATCCTCTGGGCTACTTTGAAAACCTTGACTATTTTTTTCTGTCCTCAACAGATTTCAGAAAACAGTACTGCAGTGGTTTACACTCATTTCATGTTTTGAATGTTATATTCAAGGTATAGGCCTTGAAAGAGGTTCAGGTTTTGGTTTTGGTTTCATTTGGTTTTATTTCATAGTATCATAGTACTTAGTACTTTGGGTCAGAAGGGACCTAAATAGATCATCAGGTCTGACCCCCTACCCCGGGCAGGAACGGGTGCCGGGATCATATCACCCCAGCCAAATATCTGTCCTATTTCCTTTGGTCTAGTATGAATTTTACAGGAACTATTGGTGCCACCAGAGAAGTACAGGGGCAAAAAAGAAAAAAAAATCAGTACAATGACTGCAGTGGCAACAGAAATCAGGGAATAGCAGAACATTTTAATTTGCCACAGATTAAATGGAATATTTAAATACCCAATGACTAAAACAGCAGGGAATTAATAAACTTGAGGGATGATTCATTTTATATCAATATAAAGTATTTTGAGGGGAACTAGGAGGGGGTAAAGAATTTAGATTGAATTTTCTCATATATGGAAAACATGAGATGTAGAAATGAATGTCACATGACTAATATGCAATGCAGCTTAATGATGCCAAATTTTGATTTTTGGATGGATTTTGGATACAAATAAACGAAAAGTAAACTCCATGTCAGACTATGGTTATTAGTGAGAGTTGCTGTAGATAACAGTTTGGCCTAAGAGTGGTTGCAGACTTGTTCCAGTAAGTAAATTAAACCTTATGTGAAGAGCAGCACAGTATTGAAAAAGTAAAATAGATCCATTATCACAGGTGCAAGTTAATTATTAATAAAAAGGAAACAACAAAACAGAGAGGAATGCCAGAAGCGTTGATAGATTGTGCAAGAGGAAATAAAGATTTGACCTAAGGAGAATATTCAAAGAGTACAGAAGCCGCATAAACAATAGGAAAGTCTTTTTCTTATTTTAATATATTATGATATATTTATTGAGATAAACAACATGAGATTCTTTAAACATGTTAGAGGATTGGGAAATACCAGAAACTAGCAAGGACAACAATAGGATTACAAAGGAAAGAATGGTCTTTGAAAAAATGGTGAAAAAGTGAAGGCCAAGATTTTTTAAAGACCCTGCAGATCCATGTGATTTCCAGACAGTAGGTGTTCATTATTTTCTGACCTGGACTCCTTTGAATGATCTCATGCTCAGATCTCAAAAACTGCAGTATCCCTGAAAACAAGTCAGTTCTGAACAGTTGTGCCTATTTTGGTTTTATTTATGGGAAGGAGAAATATTAATGCAATGTTCATGACATAAGTACTAATGAAATGACTGTGATCTGGAGACGGCTGTGATTATAGAAAAAGTGGGAAGCAAGGGACTGCCATAGGTAAAGCACAGATAGCAAGTGGTGGTATCCTGAGAATGACAAGATTGGGTCTCAGATAGTTGCACTATGAACTACAGCATTACTTCAGTATTTCAAATGAAGAAGGTTTTAGGAATGATTTCAAACCATGTCCCTTGTCCTACTCTTATCCTGCAACAGAGCCAAACTTTGCTCCATGATTGCTGGGACATACTCAAGACCGTAAGAGGTTCCACTCTCAGCAGCAGCTTGTAATCCTGATGTATCTGCCAACTAGGGGTGTACGAAGCTTCGGTCGCCAATTTGATTCGGAGAAGATTCAGCTTGATTCAAAGGTCAAATCATCAAATCCAAATCAAATCAGGAGACAAAAAACCCGCTCCAAATTGATTTGGAAAAGATTCGGAAAAAAATTTAGAAGGCGGTTTTGCAGGGAAACAGAAACTAAGAAGAAGGAGAGGGAGCAGGGGGGGAAAGCCTGACATCTGTAGCTGGCCAGTGACTGTGATATTTCCCTGAGTCCCCTTCCATCACAGTACTCGGGGGGGAGGGACGTAGAAACAGCACATAAGCCTCCGTCTGCAGCCTTTCTGTCTCTTTTGTGAGCTGTTTCTGCCTGAGCACCGGGAAGGCCCCCTGTTATAGGCTACTGTAACAGGAAACCCTTCTTGGGGCTGACTTGCCTTTGGCCCGCCCACCTATTTCTGGGCCAACTGCCCGCCTTCTCGTCTGCCATGCCTTGTTGTTATCTAATTAATGATCTTAATTAGGCGGGACACTGCCCATTTCTTGCCCCAATGCCAGGGGCGCTATCTGCAGCTTCATACCTCCTCTGTACCACAGCCCGTGCCTCGCAGATGGCATCCACTGATGTTAATCTCACTGGCTCCACAATCCTTCAGTTCAGACCCCAGCTGGATCCTCCACTCAGGCAGCCTACCTCACCCTCTTTCAGGGCTGTCTAGCTCCCTGAAACTATCTCCCCTCTTGGATGTGGTCCCCCCTGGCCTCGCCTCCAAGGCCAGTTGGAACCCCAGGCCCTCAGCTCTGGGCATCCCTCACAGTGGGCCCCTGGTCCTTTTGACCATTCTGGTCCTGGCCCCAGCATTGACCAGTCGAGGGTACTCTATATCAGGCGACTGAGCCTCTAGTCCCACTCTCTCTCTGGAATCTCCTTCTGGTCCCTACTAGGGGGTAACCCACCTGGTTGTGGGAGCTGGGGTTATAAAGGCACCCAACCCACCTTTCACCAGGGTGGTAACTGGCCTGGTATTTCCTGGGGGCTCCCGCACCACTGAGAGCCCCACCAGGCCACCCACTCACGGCAGAGTGCAGTTTTAGGTTATGCTCTGGACCAGAAGCCTCCTAGCCATCCCCTATAGCTCCTCCCTTACCTCCAGGATGATACATGAAGCCTTACAGCCAGGTGATGTTGCTGCCTGGCCTGCCAGCAGCAAAAATGCTCTGCTTATATAGGCGGACCTGAATCTAAAATGGCTGCCACAATCAGGCACCTGCTGGCTGCTTGCCTGTGCCCTTAAAGTGGCAGGCACAAACTGTGCCCTGCCAGAGCTACCATCCCTGCTGTTTTCATCCTGCTGTGCCTTAACACACACACAAAGTCACACATGTCATGAGTTTTGCTTGTCAGCACCTTGAGGTGCAGTTTCCCAGAAACCCCTGCACCTATCTCCTTAAAACCTGGCAGGCCTCATGCCCTCAGAAGGGGCTACCATCCCAGTTATAATCATCCTGTTACACCTTAACACACACACACACACACACACACACACACACACACACACACACACACACACACAGAGTCACACATGTAATGAGTTTTCCTTTACACAGTTTAAGGTACAGTTTCCCAGAAATCCCTGCACATATCTCCATGAAACTTGACAGGCCTCAAGCTCTCAGAAGAAGCTATCATTCCTGCCATTTTCATCCAAATCTGCCAAAAAATGACAAAGTTATAGGTATTTCAGTGATTCCCCATTATAGTCTATGGCCGAATCACCGAATCTTCTGAAGCTGATTCAGCTAAATCAATTCAGAACAGTGATCTGAATCACTGAATTGAATCACTGTCCTCTGAATTGGCTGAATCCAAATCCAAATTGAATACTTCCCTATTTGCACAGGCCTACTACCAACCATCTGCCTACAGCCAATTCCATGATCCCACCATTATACACTGGATTTTGGAGTGGGGGAGAGGACAATATAAGGGGTAGAAGTGTTTCTTTTTATCCCAGCCCATGGGTTTTCCTTGTTAAGGAAATGGAAATGCAGTCATGGGAAAAACTATCTAGCTGACAGTTCAAAAATGGACAATTTTATGAGGAAACTATCATTCCCATGACTCCTACTCCAAAGCGGGGGGAGGGGGGGCTGGC
>NW_005842015.1:1825566-1840334 GCF_000455745.1 Alligator sinensis
CCACCGCAAGCCCAGCCCCACCCTGCTGGGAAGAGCTTGGCACAGCCCCAGCCCCAGCCTGCCCCCCCATGCAGTTTCAGGGGCACCCCCCCCCTCCCATACCCTCCTGGATGAGCAGTGGGAGCCACCAGACTAGTGGGTGACCGACAAACAAGCTGCTGGTCCAGCAGCTCCTGGACCAGTGGCACACAGCAGCAGAAGCTGCTCCTCTCCCCACCGCCCTCAGACAAGCCATGGCTCTGTCTGGTGCCCATCCCATCCCCAACCCCTACCCCACTCCTCCCCCACTGTGGGGGCCTTGATCTGCCTCCCCCACACTCCTTCCCTTCCCCCTTGCCTTCCCTTCCACCACACCAGACTTACCAGCTGCATGCAGCTCTCTAAGCTGCCAGGCTAGTATCAGAAATCGGTTTGGTATTGGCCGAAATGCCTCCTTAAAAATCAGTATCAGTCCCAAAAATCTCTATCGGTGCACCCCTAAAAGAAACAAAATCCACGGCCTAGAAGATGAAGTCAGTTAAGTTCCAAATGGAAATATGATATCCACTTTTAGCAGTGATAATTCTTAAAGCTTACTAAGGTTTGTGGTAGACTCTCTATCACGTGGAGTCTTTAAACCAAGATTGGTTGCCTTTCCAAAAGATGATGTAGTTGAACCACATGTTTTGGTCTTGATGCAGGGATTAACTGGATGAAATTCTATGACCTATGTTATGTGGTAGGTCTGGCTGCATAATCATGAAAATAATAATCATCTGGGCCTGAAATCTAGGAATTCATTAAATCCTTCAGCCACATATACATGACAACACCATGTCCAAAACAGCTTTTTTTTTTTTTTTAATACCCTCTAACCCCCAGAAACACAAATACCTTTCCTATGCTCAATTTTTAGTCTAAACATTTCTGAATGTTCTTGTCCATAAGATCCCAGAAGTGTCTGGGAACTGTTGGTAGTCCAAGGTGAAACTGTTTGCTGTGTTCATTGTTCAAGCAGCAAACTGCAAAAAGAAATAAATAGTGAAAACTAAATACTCTTTTCTAGATTTATAACTAACACAAGGAAGGATGATTTTTTACAAAAACTTACAAAATCAAATGTGAGAATAATTAGAGTGTTTCTTGTTTAGGTCCTGCTGTACATCTCAGACTGAGTTATATTATATGGTGCAAATCTACCCTATATTTTAGTATTGCCATTCCTAAACTACCCTTCCCCCTGATAAATGTGCCCCCCCCCCCTCCACCCGCCCAAAGTAAATCAGAAGATTGGCTTAAAAATTATGAAATCAAGACAACTCTCTCTCTATATATTCTTTGGTATGATCTATATATATATTCTCCCCCCCACCCGCTTTTTTATAGTTTTGTATTTCTTTTAGCCTTAAGGGTGTTTTCAAGTCATGCTTGCAAGTCCCCTCCCCCCACCAATTATGAGAGCTAGAAATTTACTTTTATTTCCTTAAAAAAACTTGAAGGTTTTCATACATTTGAATGGATTTAGGAGCTGGAGCCTAAAGAAAACCACTGAATATCACAGGACTGGTGATAAGATCACAAGAGTTAGCAACATTGCCATTTTAAACAAACAAAGCATTAATATTTATGGCCTAAATTCCATTTATTCTAATCTGTAGTATGCCATCTAGCATCAGTGAATTGGTGCAGCAGATTCATTTCCTAGGAGACACTGATATTAATCCCACAGTTCACAGACTAGAGGGATATTGGGCCTGATTGAATTTCTACTGAAATCACCAAAGAGACCAACTTTGACTTCAGTACAAGTAAATCAGGCCCATGACAAACAATGCATTTTCACAAATTAAATGGGCCCTCATAGCACTGACACTAAAATTATCTTTTATCTTTTCATTTCCCCTTTTCAGACAAAGTTACCTGTTATTACCTGTAACTGGCCAACAGATGTTTCTCTTTCAGACAAGTGCTAAACTAGCAGCAGGAGGAAAGGTCACTTATTTCATTTTGCTGACAGCGCTTTATCTTTGGGGCACTAATGCGTTTATTACGTTTTCCACTGTAGCACTTAAATTTAGCACGCAGATGAGCTGCTCAACGAAGCTCTATCTTTAAAAAACGATGGAAGGTTAATGGAGGGTAGGTGAGTAGAAGCGTATCATAGTCTATGCCGGCCTATCATCCAGTGTAATCTCAGTGTGTTTCAGCAGAGGCAAGCAATATTGACAAACAGAGGCCAGTATTCTATGGAATGACATGGAAGGTTCTGCATTACATAGGTTTACAAACTATAGCATATAAGCAAAGATATTTCAGTGAAGAAAATAACCATGGAGTAGTCACCATCATTGTTCTTGACAAAAAACATCACACACCCAAAATGCCCAATCCTACAGATATTACCTTTGTCAAAACTCCCAGGGAACCCAAACTTCTCAGTATTACATGTACAAATTTGCTTCACAACATCCCTGAGCATTCTTTTGGACAGAAAAAAATAGCCTGCAAATACTTCGAGGGTGATAAGTACTTTGTATTACCCTGGCATTTTGCTAATACAGTTTTGTCTTTTTTCTACTCAGTTTAAGAGGTCTGTTTGATTCCTCCAAATAAATTAACTTCTTATTTTCTAGGCTAACTTTGTCTTCACAAAAAAAACCACCCTATATATTTTTTCTGGTTGGTTTTGTTGTTTAGTTACCAGTGGCCTTTTATGTAACCTGTTAGCTATGCTAACTAGCCACAACAGTAGATATGAGGGCAAACTTCTAACCTTTATTCTGAAGTTCATGACTTATTAGTTTAAGACAGGCCTTTTAAATATTTTAATGCTGACTGAAATTTTTAACTGTCTTGTTTCCATGTGCATGCACATGTATTCTGTTTCTATGTATATATGGTTTACATGGCAGACAAATAATAGGGGAGCAGACAGAGTGGATGGGGTGAGGAGGATTCCAGCAATTGCATTATGGGCACTGTCTTCAGCTATAGATGAAATCTGTTATTAAGTGCACGGAAACTTTATTAATAAATCTGTCTGCACTGAATACAAATGTCCAAATTACAATAACATGAATGTTCATGCTATTCAGAGCAGATTTTGTCTTTTATCTGCTCTATAATGTATAACTTTGGCCGCATGCTTTCTAACAACTAAAGACTCTTACTCTGCCTTGTTTTTGTTTGCCAGTCTCTTGGCTCAGGTCTGTCACCTAGAATTGTATGACCCACATTTGCACCCCTACTTTTTGTAACAGGGATAGTATTTCCAAGGTAATGGCCTGACTTGGCTCATTTGCCATTCACTCGAGCTGCTGCTTCCTGATATATCATAATCAACAGCCCTGTATTCTGCAACAAGCTAGTCTTAAGTTCTGCAACAGTAGGGTGACCATATGTCCCAGTTTGGGTGGGACAGTCCAGGATTTTGTAGGCCTTTCCAGTGTCCCAGCCAGTTAGTGAAAATTCAAACAAAAGTCCCAGATTGGCGCCACTCCTCCTGCACTGCCCTGCCTGTGCAGTGGCTGGAGGAAGGGCAGGGGTCGGGGTGGGGAAAGAGCGGGGAAGAGCATTGCTGTGAGCATGGACTGCTCATGTGTGTCTTCACCCATTTGCAGCCTAGCAGAATCGGAACCGGGCTGTGATTGCTGCAGTGAGGCTTCCCTGGGGTGGCGGGTCGGGGTTAGGCAGCTCGGATCCTGCCTTGAGGGGAGAGGGGGTCCATTCCCCGCTTCTACCCACCCAGCTGCTGGGGACCTGAGTTTGAGGTGGGGGGTAGGGGGTGGGCTCTACTTCAGGCTCTGCCCTACCTAGGCCCAGCTGCCAGGGGCTGGAGCCCAGAGCTCGGGTCAGTGCTCTACCTGCTACCACCAAGTGTGTGTTTGTACACAGGACAAGTTGGAGAGGGGGAGAGAGGAAGAGAGAGAGGAGTGAATGGGGAGTGCAAGGAGAGAGGTATGGGGAAAGAAGCTGGTGGGGAAAGCGTATAGGCAAGAAGAGGCTTGTCCAGATTCAGCCTCTTGCTGGCTGACACGATGGTCAAGCAGCAGCGAAGGCATCGCCCACATGCAAGTGCTGATATAACAACCTGGATCCAGAGCAGCCGTATGTGTGCATGTGCACACACGTACGTACACACACACACACACTGCTTTCAAACTTCCCATGGAATAAATCAACTTTCTCTCTGCTCAGCAGCAGTCTCCAGCTCAGCCCTCCTTCTCCTCCTCCTGATCTCTTGCTCAGAAAAGCCCCAGCCACCCACTTTCCTGGTCTCACTCACCCCATTTCCCCATGGGCAGTCCCCACCACCCCTCCCCTGCTGCTGACTAGTGAGGAGGTGGAGCAGCATAGGGGGCAGGGTAAGGAGGGGCAAGGGACAGTGACCCAATTTCCTTGAACATAATGTGGTCATCCTATGCAGCAGCATTCTTGGATTTACTGGTTTGGCAGGAAAAACAATTCTGCATCAGGTTCTCAGTGACTTGAAGATGAAAATGAAAAAAAATGTTATAGTAGACTTCTTATCACTCTATCATGAAATTCAAGGTCTTAAGCTGCTCCACACTGTCAGGTTTCAATGTACTGTAGGTTTTTGTATGATCAGCGTCTCATTGGATTGCAGCTATTGCCAGGGGGTGGAAATCTAGGCAGCTGGGTAAGGGAGAAGTTGGCATATGTGGCACCTGGAGAAGCACAGATGAATGGTAAGGGAGGCACTGGGGGGGCATGTACCCCTTCCCCCCTCCCAGATTGGCCCCGAATTCAGCACTGCTCAGGACAGGGCAGTTTTTTTGCTGTGCAGGCTGGCAGCTTGTTGCGGGGGGAGGGGGAGAGGGGCACTAAACTGTGGCATAGATGTATAAGAGTGGATATGGGGGTTTTGGCCTGCCCCTGGGCCCACCCACAAATTGTGCCCCACTAGACTCAGGAAGCACCCCTGTGGAGAAGTGTAGTGTTTGTCACATGAGCACATTAAGGAGTATAGCCCTTTTTCAGCCCTGAAATAATTAATGTTGAGACTCACATTGATTCACTTCAGATACAACAGTGGGGAATTCCAGGGAAAGGCCTATAAGACTATAAGACTCAAGAAGTCTATGGGCCAACGAGAGGCAAAGCGCTGCTCGACCTGGTACTGGCTACTGGGGATGACCTAGTCGGCGACCTAGTGATCGATGGGAAGCTGGGTGACAGCGACCACGAACTGATCACCTTCACCATCCGCCGAAAAGCTGGCAAGTCGGTCAGCAACACGCACGTCCTTGACTTCAGGAAAGCCGACTTTGACAAGCTCAGGAGGCTTGTCAGTGAGGCCCTAAGGGACCGTGACCACAGGGAGAGGGGAGTTCAAGAGGAGTGGTTGCTCCTCAAGGGAGCGATCCTCAATGCACAAACTAAGTCTATTCCATCTTGGAGGAAAGGCAGCAAGAGGGCACAGCAGCCCCCCTGGCTCTCCAGGGACCTAGCAGATCTCCTGAGGCTAAAAAGAAAGGCCTACAAAGGGTGGAGGATGGGAGTCACCTCCAAGGAGGATTATTCTGCACTGGTCCGGTCCTGTAGGGAGCAGACCAGGAAAGCCAAGGCTGCAACTGAACTCCAGCTAGCTTTGAGCATCAAGGACAATAAGAAGTCCTTTTTCAGATATGTGGGGAGCCGGAGGAAAAGCAGAGGCAACATTGGACCCCTGCTGAGCCAGATGGGGCAACTGACAACTGACGCCCAGGAAAAAGCCAACCTATTAAATAGGTACTTTGCGTCAGTCTTTCATCAGTCCCATGGGACGCCCATGCCCGCTACAGGGCCGGGAAGTCCGGGTGAGGGTGATCCCCTGCCCTCCATTAATGCTGACTTTCTGAAGGAACATCTTGAGAAGCTGGATACCTTCAAGTCAGCCGGCCCTAACAATCTTCCCCCCAGGGTACTCAAGGAGCTGGCGAGCATCATAGCCCAGCCTCTAGCACGGATCTTTGAAAACTCTTGGCGCTCTGGTGTAGTGCCCGAAGACTGGAAGAAGGCCAATGTGGTGCCTATCTTCAAGAAAGGGAGGAAAGTGGATCCGGCTAACTATAGGCCCATCAGCCTGACTTCTATCCCGGGGAAGATCTTAGAAAAGTTTATTAAAGAGGCCATCCTTAATGGACTGGCCGACGCCAACATCTTAAGGGATAGCCAGCACGGGTTTGTTGCGGGTAGGTCTTGCTTGACCAATCTCATTTCCTTCTACGACCAGGTGACCTATCACCTGGACAAGGGAGAAGAGATTGATGTCATATATCTTGACTTCAAAAAAGCCTTCGATCTGGTGTCCCATGATCGCCTCTTGGAGAAACTGGCCAATTGTCGCCTTGGGTCCTCCACGATCCACTGGCTGGAAAATTGGCTCCGGGGTCGGACCCAGAGGGTAGTAATCGATGGAAGTCACTCATCGTGGTGTCCTGTGACCAGTGGGGTCCCCCAAGGCTCTGTCCTTGGACCCATACTGTTCAACATCTTCATTAATGATGTGGACACTGGAGTCAGAAGCGATCAGAACTGGCCAAGTTCGCCGATGACACCAAACTTTGGGGCAAAGCATCCACACCAGAAGACAGGCAGGTTATCCAGGCTGACCTGGACAGGCTCAGCAAGTGGGCGGACGAGAATCTGATGGTGTTCAACGCCGATAAATGCAAGGTTCTCCACCTTGGGAAAAAAAACCCGCAGCATCCTTATAGGCTCAGCAGTGCTATGTTGGCTAGCACTATGCAAGAAAGAGACTTAGGGGGCATCATTGATCACAAGATGAACATGAGCCTGCAGTGCGATGCGGCGGCTAGTAAAGCGACTAAAACGCTGGCTTGCATCCATAGATGCTTCTCAAGCAAATCCCGGGACGTCATTCTCCCCCTGTACTCGGCCTTAGTGAGGCCGCAGCTGGAGTACTGTGTCCAGTTTTGGGCTCCACAATTCAAAAAGGATGTGGAGAAGCTTGAGAGAGTCCAGAGAAGAGCCACGCGCATGATTAGAGGTCAGGGAAGCAGACCCTACGATGACAGGCTGAGAGCCCTGGGGCTCTTTAGCCTGAAAAAGCGCAGGCTCAGGGGTGATCTGATGGCCACCTACAAGTTTATCAGGGGTGACCACCAGCATCTGGGGGAACGTTTGTTCACCAGAGCACCCCAAGGGATGACGAGGTCGAATGGTCACAAACTACTTCAAGATCGTTTGAGGCTGGACATAAGGAAGAACTTCTTTACTGTCCGAGCCCCCAAGGTCTGGAACAGCCTGCCACCGGAGGTGGTTCAAGCACCTTCATTGAACACCTTCAAGATGAAACTGGATGCTTATCTTGCTGGGATCCTATGACCCCAGCTGACTTCCTGCCCTTTGGGCTGGGGGCTGGACTCGATGATCTTCCGAGGTCCCTTCCAGCCCTGATGTCTATGAAATCTATGAAACAAAACAGTGTTTTAGGAAAGTGTTTTAGAGATGGGGTCTACTAAACAGCTATTAAGAAGAAAGACCTAATTTACAAATCAAATATACAAATCAAATTGTTTTAGCTCCTATTGTAATGTTTTCTTTTCTCAACAAAACTATGTTGCATTGTGATAACAGCAACTGTGTCATCTCTCATCAAGAATTTCTCTGTATTCCCTTCATTTCAAACAATATTACTCTGTTCTCTTTCTTTCTTAACCGATCTAGTATGCACCTTTGAAAATCATTTTTGTTTGGTTGGGATACCAGTTCAGAGAGAAGTGAGTTGGGTTTACTCAGAGCGCTGCAGATCTCAAATGTATACAGGTGCTATAAGATAATTAAAGGTTCAATCCAAGCCCTGTTAGCTTGTATGGGAACTGGATCATGTTCAATAGCATTTGTCAGTGCCAACGGGTTGGATGAGACAATAACTAATTAAACAGAAGAGGAGGTGGACTGCAGCTGTGGAAGTGATGAGCTTATATGTAATTCAGACAGATGACATTTCTTTCCATGAGGGCAGGGAAAGAATTATAGAAAAGTTACCAAATCTTAGAGCATTCTGTAATGTCTCTGCAGTAATAACACTAAATGAAGACCACAGAAATTTCACTGAAGGTTTCCCTGCTGTAAAAAGATTTCTTATAGTGGGTTTGCAGGGACTCGGTAGCATTTATACACTTAATTTTATTTCCAAAAGACTTGCAATAAACCAATAACCCACAGAGAGAATTCTCCAAACACCCCAAACACTTCAACTCAAGGAGGCCTGATGGCTTAGTAGGGGCTGTGGGTTAGTCAGGTCCTTCTCCCTCCTTCAGGTGGCTGAAATGGTGCCTGGGCTGGGAACTTTGCTAGTATTAGCTAGAGTTTAATGCAATGTAATTAAAACTAGTGATAGGATTCAACATTACTCAAGTTTTATATTTAAGCACAATACACACCTGGAAAATGTGCCAATGACATTTCAATGCAACTTCATAGACTATGGATGTTATTTTGTTTCAGATGCTGATACATACATGCACACACTACATACTCACATTCATTTCAAGCTCTGCTGGATTTGAAAGCTTGCACAAGAAGTGATTTAAGTTTTGCAAACCCAAAAATAACATTACTGAGACTAGCTGAGCTGTTTGATATGAAGTGTAACACAGATATTATTTGGCATGTAAAGTATACATATGGACCTTTCAAAAACCACTCTCTTGGATTGGCAGCTCCTAAAAACATGGATGATGATCAAGTTGAGTGTGTTTTATATGCTTTTGGAAGATCCTTTTTCAAGCACTTTTATTAGCTGCTTGAACTTGTTGCCTGTGAACTGGAAAAGAAATCTGATTAAGAAATGTGAGTTTGCTTAATAACATTAAGAACCTTCTACAGTCTACTTCCATTGCTGATTGCTTTTAAAAATCCCATGTGATATCTGTGCTTTGTGTGCTGATGGCTTTTAGTCTGGCTACTTACTCATGTATAGATCTCAAACAGACCTTCAGAAGCACCAGCCAGCCAGGATATACATAAACAAAATGACAAAGTTGTCCACTACTGTGGACAGACATACTCTGTGCCAATAAGCAACTCCTATGAGTGACCGAACCGATCCATCTCTCCCTCTGACAGTCCTATTGTCTAACATGACTGTTGAGTGAGGCTTTTAGGCTATGCAGTGGATAAAAACTTACAATCAACCATGTCCAATGACTGACTCAATCATGTGACGTTTCCCCCATGTACATAAAGGCATAATTGACACTTTGGACCTTGCAGATGTTTTGCAATTCATTCAGTTCCCACAATGATATCAGAAAATAAGTCTTGTGAACTGGCAATAACTGTGTTTTCCTCCGAACACGTTCTTATCTCTAAATTGCATTTAAATGCAAATTGCATCCTGTCTAATGGTTGTGCTTGCTGTGGGTTTTTTCTTTCTGTTGTCATTAAACAGACTGTGGTATTGACTTTTTGGTCTAAGTGTAAAGAATAGGAATATTCAGAAGCTCTAAAAGAAATAATCTATTTGGCTTTTAATAAAGAAGTCTGCTCCATACATACATACATACATACATAAAATCAGTGCTCCCTCCTGCCTTCTGTGCATGGCAGTCTATTTTATGCTTTCTTATTTAATTTGCTCTTCCAATCATTCAGTGATCCATGTCCCCCACACAGGCTATAGAGAAATCTCTTCTATTTAGAAGCCATTTGCTGTGCTGTCAATTGGAGCAAACACCATATACAGCTCACTAAATGAGGAGTAACATAGTCTAGTGTAGACTGAATCCATCACACAGAATTTTAAGTTCAAACCCCAGCAGAGCCACCAGCTTCCCATGTGACAATCATTTTTCCTCCTTGTTTTTCAGCTTTCTTTTCTTTAAGATGAGAAAGATAACACTTCCTTACCTATCTCACAGAAGGATTATGAGTTAATATCTGTGCAACACACTGAAGGTAGAGAATGCTGAGAATAATCTTATGTTCACAAGCAGTTTGTAAGTATGTGAGATGACTTCAGGCTGTAACTGAGGTAGAGAGAGTGCAGAAACTACTTGTGAATTATAGCAAAAATGCTTGGGCTTGTTTCTTGTAAGGGCAGCCTTCTACGATAGACCATTATTCCTTTCTCCTAAATGTACCCTTTAAATCAGGTCACCTTTTAGGTTGGCTATAGATGGTAGAGCTGGATACCAGTAACACTACTCTTCCATGAGGCTGAAAGGGAGTGGGGGTCAATCAAGAACAGTGTGAAGCATTACCCTACACTAGAAGTGAGCCTCTTACCTCTTCTGACAGAGCCCATCCTCAAACTCAGGTGACCCACAACGTGCTAGTCTTAAGGTATTGTTACATGTTACAATTTGCATGTGCCAACTCTAAGGACTGTTAGGAAGGATTAAAGTTAAGCACATTTTGGGTGCAGTCGCATGTTAAGGGTTAATACTTTCTCTAATGGTCACAGCTCTGACTTGCCGCTAGAGAGCTGGAGAGCAGGGGTGTGGCTAGGAGCTACCAAGTCTGCCGCATGGCTGCCCAGCTCTCTGACTTTCCAGTGGCTCCCTGCCCCCTCCAGCACCTTTGCACTCACCTGTGGCTGCCTGGTTCTCCCAAGGTCTCCGTTAGTTCTCTGCAATGGATCATTAGAGGGGCCAGGAGCAGTGCATGGTGGGATACTGGGAGACCTCAAATTGCTGGTATTGGCCCTGTGGGTCAGACTGATGTTACTGTAACACAAGCTGCCTAATGTCAGCTGGAGATAATCCTTACCCAAAGAGGCATAACTCTGAGACCCTCAGGGTGCATCCACACATACAGGCATGTGTACTTGCAGCAGCTCAAATAGCAGTGGCACAAATTTGTGCTGGAGATTTGTGCCTCAACACACGTGCCTAAACATGCACTTAGGTGTGGGGCAACTTGTGCCATTTGGGGCAAACTGACCCTGCCCAGCTCCTCCCAGATCTTCAGCCAGGGCCAGGGGTGATGTGTAGGGGGTGCACACCGGTGCACGTGCACCCCCTGAGTGTGGCGGTGCACCCCCTACAAAAAGGTGCTGCCAACACTGTTGGTGGTACCTGTGAGTGGTCGCCGCTCACCACCCCACCACCAACACTGCTGGCGGCATCTGCGGGTGGTCCACAATCGCCGCTGGCAACCACTGACACTGCTGGTGGCATCCATGGGTGGTCGCCAACTTCTGGTCAGCGCTTGCCACCCCCCCCGCCACTGCTGGCATGCCGGTGGTGACTGTGGGAGCTCCCACTCACTGCCTCCGCACTCCCACTGCCACCATGCTCCCCCAGCTGCCGGAGGCACGTGTCATTCATGGCCAGGGGGAGCTTGAGACTGGGGCTAGCACTGTGCTGGCCCCAGCAGTATGAAAAGCTGCCCTGGTGAGCAGCTCAGTAGGGCTGTGCGAAACAGCACCGTTCTGCTTCGACTTCTGTTTCAGTGGAACAGTGTTTCATTTCAAGTTTTGTTTTATTTCAAAAACACTGCTCCATTTTGTTTCATCAAAACTGTTTCACTGTTTTGATGTTGTTTGTTTCAACGTTTTGCCCATAGGCTATTTTGCACCCAGTGTCAGGAAGATCAGTGCTGCCGTTGGCCCCAGCTGGCAGCACCAGCCTCCTGTCATCCAGCAGGCAGAATGGGGGGCCTGCATCCCTGGCAGGAGTCCGACACAGCCTCTGCAGACCTCCTGGGGGTGCGGGCGAGTCCCCGATCTGCCTGCCAGATGACAGGAGGCTGGTGCTGCTGGCTGGGACCAGTGCTGAAGCCAAGTAAGCCTGGCTTTGAAACTTGAAATGCTTTGAGTGCCCTTGTTTCATTTCAAAACTGTTTCAAAGGCTTTTGTTTCATTTTGATTTCACTTTTTTGAGCTCAAAAGGCATCGAAAGAGTTTCAAAATGAAACACTAGGTGAAATTTTGCATATCCCTACAGCTCAGGGCTACTTGCCCTCAGGAGCTTCTCAGGCCCAGCCAGTTGGTATCTGGGGACATTAGCCCCTTGTGCCAGCTGGACTGCTGAAGCAGCCCTAACCTAGAGTGGCCCCTGCACCCTCTACCCACTGCAGCAGTCTGGCAGTAGGGGCTGATGCCTGGCTGTGACCTGCTGCCACCTGCGACAGTATGTGGTCCCATGGATGTGCACCTGCCAGACCCAGATAAGGACTGCACAGCCACCTGGGATGTGGTGTGGCATTTCTGGGTCAGCTTCTGGGTCAGTGTGGTATAGCACTTCTGGGTCAGCTGCCAGCAGGCTGTGTCTGCACAGTTGGCCTTCATGCAGAACTGCTGTCATGTCTCCTGGTGCCCCCACCCTGCCATCTGGGCAGCTATAGGCCAGAAGATGAGCTTGCTGCAGTGGCCTGCTTTGAACTATCAAAGTGTGTCCTCCTAACCCAAAATGGCCAGGTCAGACACCTCATCTGCCCTCCAGCTGGGTCCCCAGTGCTGGCCCTGGGCAGGCTCCTTTGCCCGGGTCTCGCCACTTGTCTTACCAGCAGAGATCCTGGTGTTCCCTGTTTAAAAATTGCAAATTCTCTGATAAAAACCCAAAATCTCTCATTAAAAATACCCCAAATCTATGTTCTTCCATGATTAAAATGTAATGCCACTATATATAGAGAGATGAGTTGAGCAATGTTTTGTTGATATATTTACAATTTTAAAGCAATTTGGAAGCCTACCAGTGCTTCTATCATCATAATACGTGAATTCTAAATATCTATACACTTTGGTGGTTGGTTTTGGGTTTTTTATCATAGAAAAATCAGAGCTGCCCCTGCCCACTTTGCTCACCAGGATGTGGGGCACTAAGCAGCACTGATATGCCAGTGACCTGCCCCTGCCCTTGCCCCTCACTCTCAACCCAAAGGTCCCCCGAGTGCCTCTCATTCCTGACCCACAGCTCCTGCCTTCCTCCCATTAGTTCCTTCCTGGTAGCAACTCCATCCCAGCATCAGGACATGAATCCAGCTGCAGCTGTTCCACCCGCTGCTTTGTGACTCTGAGCAGTGCTAGCCCTTGCTGCTCTACTTCTTGTGCCTGTGCCCAGGCCCCAGTGATCCCCATGACATTCCTGGGAAGCATTCAACTGGGGCTCAGGGACTGGACTGGGCAAGCCCCTTCCCTTCCAGGCTGGCCTTCCTCCTTTGTGGAGGGGGTTTGTAGGTGGCTGTAGGGTTTGAAGGGCTGAGGTTTGTGTGTGTGTGTGTGTGTGTGTGGGGGGGGGGTTATGGGGCTTGTGCAGGGCTTTGGGGGGGTTATGGGGTTTGTGGCTGGGTATGTGGGTGGAGGGATTGTGGGGGTGGTTTGGGGGTGTGGGGTTTAGGGGTGGATTTTGGAAGGGTTGTGCATGTGGGGGGGTTACTTTGTGTGTGAGGGGGACTGTGTGGGGGGTGGGAGAGACTGCTCAGGAGGGGTGGGTTCCCTGGCTGCCCCCAACTTGGCACACAGCTCCCCCCATGGCAGCAGCAGAAACTGTTGGGCACTCAAGGCCCACTGCTGGCAGAGCCCCCTTCCATGGCACAGACAGCCCCGGCCGCCTGGGACCCGGCACTGTATGTGCCACATGACACTGGCCCAGCTTGGCCTGGCTTGGGGGGAGACTGCTCAGGAGGGGTGGGTTCCCTGGCTGCCCCCAACTTGGCACACAGCTCCCCCCATGGCAGCAGCAGAAACTGTTGGGCACTCAAGGCCCACTGCTGGCAGAGCCCCCTTCCATGGCACAGACAGCCCCGGCCGCCTGGGACCCGGCACTGTATGTGCCACATGACACTGGCCCAGCTTGGCCTGGCTTGGGGGTGTGCACCTTTGGGCAGCACTGGGTCCCTCTTGCTGTCACCCGGGGCCCCCAGCATACCACGCAAGGACTGTGCTTTGGGCCAGGCTGAGTCCTGCCTCTATGATCAAGAGGCCTGCCTCTATGATCAAGAGGTGGCTTGGCTCTACTATGCATGGGGCACTTGGAGACAGGACCCAGCCTGGCCAGATGCACGGCCCCTGTGTGTGGTGTTGGGGGCCCTGGCTGACAGCAAGAGCAGGCCCTGGGCTAGGCCCACACCATATGGCACAGGCAACACTGGGTCTCAGGCAGCCAGGGAGGTGCTGTGCCATGTGGGGACTCTGCCAGCAGCAGGCCCTGAGTGCCCGATGGCCACTGCTGCTGCTGGGGGCAGGGAGGGGCTGTGTGCCATGCAGGAGAGCAGGCGGGGGACCCACCCCTCCTGAACAGCCCCCCTCACCCCTACACAGGTCCCCTCACACACAATCCCCCCATACACAATGCCCTCCCACCCACAGTCCCACCACCCCCACATCCCTACTTACTAGGGACGGCGCCTGGGTCCAGGCCACTGCTGCAGCCTTGCCATGCTCCTATTTGCCAGCAGGGGAAGGGAAGGCAGCAGGGGAAAGGAGCAGGCATAGAGATGCTCTGGCTGGGTGCCAGAGTGTCTTTTTTGGAGGACCCAGCCTCTAGTTGCTTCAGGAGTATGCCCTGCACTACTTTTTTTCAGCATTTTTTTTTTAATAGGGATTTCCTGGTATCAGATTTAGAGTCCACGCTGCAAATATGCAGTACAGGGAACATTTTTTGTCCCTAGCATGCCTCTTGCGGCGTCTCAAACTGCTTTGAGATGATGCGACAGGCATGTGCGCACTCATCTGTACACGCCCTCAGAGGGCACTTAGATTATCTTTTCATGTCTTAAATACTCTAGTGTTAAGAGTATTTAACATGTGGGAAAGGTAACATCTAACGACACTCTTAGACTGACAACTTGCCTCACTGTCTTCAGATTTTCCCTAC
>NW_005842015.1:1840365-1856790 GCF_000455745.1 Alligator sinensis
CAGTACTTAACTGTCTCAGATAGAGATCTTTTGTTCTCTGTATGTTTCTGTACAGTCTCTCTGAAGCTGGTCAGGACAGTTATTGCAAGAATAACTGGTGTAACATACCATTCGAATCATTGGTCCCCCTCACCCTTTAGCTACCATATTCAGGAGTTACCTGACTCAAGAAAAGGCTGATCTTTGTTTTCCCGCAGGAGAAATAAAAAAGTAATGTTCCAGTTGACAGATAGTTATAGACTCTGACACTAGATGAGAATTTGTCCTAAAGTTGAAGAGAGTCTTAAATAATTAAAAAAAAATTCTGAATCTGTTACTGAGGGTGAAGTTACACATTACACTTAAACCAATACTAAAGGCATTTAAAACATGAGTGACCACACATTAAAACTAATTAATTCATGCTAAGTGCCTGCTGAGTGTTTCAAAATTATACCACTTCTGGCAAGGGTTAACTTTGGGCTGTGCTACCTCATATACATTAAGGTAACCCTAGTCTTCTCCATGGAGATAAAATGAGCAATTTGCAGTCTTTCAGCATCCCAGGATGCACCACTCCCAGACCTCCCCCCACACACACACACACAAAGAACAAAACCAAAGTCAAGGTGTCCTGGCTTCTAGTCATACCCCTCCTCGCCAGCCTTTTAATGGCAAGTCACAGCTGCAGGCAAGAAATGGTATTAGCCCTTAACATGTAAGGGCTACTCTGGAAGAGCTGATTCACACATACATACCCTCTTCTGTTTTCTCAGATTCCAGAGTTTTAAGTCAGGTTGATTAAAACTCTTCTTAAAAATACTTGGTTCAAAAGTGGACAGGAGACCTTTGATACATAGGAGGGAAGAAAAGAAGCACTATACTTTTTGCAGTGACATCCTCTCGTCAATGAAACAGGACAGCTGCCATCCTAATCTTACTTTTCTTTAAATAGAGTTAAGAGACTAATTTGAATTCAGAAATCCCATTTTGTATTCATTGTCTGATAGTTTATTGCTTTTGAGTGAATTTAGTGCTAGTGGTTGGTGTGGACTAACAGCCTCGGTAATTAAGATAGGTAATTAAGATAGGTGCCCTGTTATATTCCCTTTTATATCTCCCTCTTCCACTTGCCTCCAATATATATAAAGAATGTTTAAGTACTGCAACTTTCTAGAAGGAATGTGTGCAAATCTTCAGGCTTACCAAGGCAGACTTCTTGTGAGAAACTCCTACATGTCTCTGCTGTCATAGCTTTAAGGAAATTTGAGTAGGGTTTCAAACAGATCTCTAAAAGCTGGAGGAGCAGCATTATTCAGAAGGAAGAACTACACAATAGTCCTTTCCTGTCTTGCATGATGTATCTGCTTTAGGTTTTTTGTCACCATGAGGAAGATTTTGCAGATAGAATGAGGCCTTTCTTTGGTTACATAGTCCACTCCAGCTCACATAGGTATGATCCATACTACATATCTCCTTAATCTAGTGAAGAAAGGCATAATAAGAACCAATGGCTGGAAAATGAAGCCAGATAAATTCGAATTAGAAATAAAGTACATTAAAAAAACAGTGAGGGAGATTAAGCTCTGAAATAAACAATCAAAGGAAGTGGTAGAGTCTCCATAACCAGAGAACTTGAAATCAAGGCTGGATGTGTGACAGTCTCCACCCTGCAGAGCTCTACCGTTGGCCTGCTGTACCACCTGTGGGTCTTGGACTGGGCCCAATACAGTGCATGCCCAGACTGGCCCTATGGTCCAGATCAATCCACATTCAGTGCACACACTGCACACAACATACATGAGGCCAGACCAGCACACTCAGGGGCTGGACCAGCATGTGCTGCACACAGGGTTAGACTGGCGTATGCGCTACACACAGCACACATAGGACCAGACTGGCATGCACAAGCATGCAGTACACATGAGGCCAGCCCAGGGCATCAGCTTCATGCAGCACCCAGGGGGCCTGGTCAGGGGCCGGAAGGCACATGTGCTGCATGCAGCATCCATGCCAGACAGCCCTATGTGCAAGATCCAGCGTGTGGGGTCTGTCTGCAGGCTTGATTTAGCCTGTGGACCAGCCTCATGTTACTCATTTGGCCTGTGGAGTAGCCCATTTGATATCCCTCCTTGCCTTAGCCTAACAAAAGTTATTTTTCTCAATACAAGAACAGTTAGATGATGGCTAAATTGGATGAGCCATTAGTCCCTTCGGTCTTTAAAATCTATTAAACTATGGAACAAGATCACAGAAACATAGGACTGGAAGAGACCCAGTCCATGCTATCACAAGCAACACACTATATAATCCTTTTCATACTATGATCAAGATCAGTCTTATAGAATCATAGTCATAGCTGCTGCTGCTGTGTTTTCCCCTTACTGTTCTTATTGGGATGTTCTTCCAGAATCTCACTTCTTTGGTAGTTAAAAATTTCTAATTTCCAGCCTAAATATTCATGGCCATTTTATATGCTTATGCCTCCCTGATATTTATAAACAAGATCAGATTCTCTTTCAGCTTTTATTTTACTAAGTTAAACAAGCTAAGCCCTTCTAGTCTCCTCTCACACTGACTTCTAGTCTCCTCTCCTCTATCAACTTCCCATTCCTCCGATCATCCTAGTGGCCCTTCTCTACATCTGTTTCAGTTTGAGTTTCTTGAATATGGGTGACCAGAACTGTACATGGTATTCAAGATGAGGTTTCACCAGTACCTCATACAGTGACATTATAGTACTTCCATATCTCTATTGTAAATATGTTGTCTGACACTTCCAAGAACTCCATTTCTGTTTGTCATGGCTGTATCCCACTGATGGTTCAGATTCATCCTGTGATGGAGTAATACACCTAGAACTTGCTTCTCCTCAATCATTTCCAACTGATGAGCTCCCATCTTAAAGAATAAATTCTGAATTTTAGTCCCCATTGCAAAAACTTTACCCTTTGTAGTTTGTACTACTGAGTTTCACTCCATTTTTATTCTGTTAATCCTCAAGATCATCTAGTTCTCCCTGTATAATATTAAATCTCTCTAATCTTCTCTATATTGGCAATACTTCCCACTTTGTGTCATCAGCAAATTTCATTGGTGTGCTCCTTCTTTTTTGGATCAATGTCATTATGAGGGGTTTGTTTTTCTTCCCTTAACATCATAAAGGCCATGAAGATCAAACTAGATTGAGACGAGACAGATACACCACCTTCTTCAGGGCAGCTGTCTACTGGGAAAGCACAAATCAAATGTCTATTCTGGTTCATTTTCAGATCCTGAAGTTCTAGGTAGGCTGAGGGAACTTTTATCTTTGGCTTGCAATTAAGACTTATAGCTAGTGGAAGGCAGGAAGGAAAAGAGAGCGAGTTAGTGGGTCTGATGTTGGCGGAGATGGCTGGTATCTCTCTTTGAAAGGAGGGAATGAAGAGAGTTCCATTTTCTCAGAAAGAAGCAGTTCTCATGATTAATAATATAGGGTGACTGTACACAAGCATAGAGCATGCTCTGATACACTGTAATTACAGTGCCTCGGAGCAGACTCAATTAATTACTATGCTCCAGTAGCTGCCTGTACCTTGTGTATCAGCGTCCTTGCACTTCAAAATGGTGGCAGGGGTGCTTGAACTAAAGCTCATCAAACAAGCTTTAGTTCAAATGCCCCCGCCACCATTTTGAAGTGTGGGGATGCGAATACATTAGATGCTGTGGCGCTTTAATTAGAGTGTCTCTCAGAGCTGCTGTAATTAAAATGCTACCCCCCAGAGCACGTGTAAAAGTGCCCATAGTGATCTTGCCAATTATCACCTTGTCTCTAACTATGCGGAAAGTTATAAAGATGATTATGAACAGAGTATAATGGATGACACTAGGCACATCAACATAAGACATTTACTGCTGAGTTAACTAACTCACTCCACAGTAAACGTCTTGTATCTACACATGCAGTACTATTAGGCTGGAGTAAACTAGTTAACTGTGCAGTAGGATAGTACTTGTAAATACTATCCTGCTGTGGAGTTTTGTACTCCGCAGCAATGCACATGTAAATGCTGGAGGGACTGGTTGGGGCATGAGTGTGCTTCACTGTGGGAGCTGCCTGCTGGCTAGCCCCGCACTGGAGCACCCTTGTGCCCAGCCAGCTCCTCTGTAGAATGGTAAGCCAGGTTGGAGCACCCCTGGGCCAGCAGGCTGAACCCCCTGGGTCCCTTGCCAGTTGGGGCTGCTCCAACCCAGCTCAACATGTTGCAGTCCTGGGCACACTTGCAAACTCCGATATGTGCTGGAGTTTATTGCTTAGGATTGATTGCATGTGTAGACACACCCACATTCTAATAGTTTGCTCGAGTTTTCAACTGGGGATTCTTCTAATTCTGTTGTTTGACAGTACTTTCCTAGTAATGGACACAAGCCAGATTGTCCACCTTCATTTAGGATGGGATGTTTTGTTGACCTGCCTGTGGAGCTTGGCAGAAGTACATGGTTTGACATTCAAATGGGTCTGTTTGTTTCCCTTTAGATATTGCCTTTATATTCACAGAAGGAGAAAGAGCATGGTAGATTCCTTGGCTAAGGAGTTTTTGTGCACCCCTGGATATATGAATTAGGTTTGTCCCTGACTACTGAACAAGACACATAAGGGGAGAAGGAAGCAGGTTACTCCTTTCCTTCCACTGCTTATCTGCACAAAGGCCTAAGATGAACAAAGAAGGTTGGCCTTGGGGTTAAGGCACTGGGTTACGCTCAAGGAATCTGGGTTCAGTTCCTAGCAATGTCATAAGCTTCTTATGCATGTTCAGGGGAACCACACCATCAATGCTAAAGATACTTCCTCTGTCTACCTCATCCATTTAGGTTAGATCGTAGGAGTAGGGACTGTCTCCAATCGTGGGTCTATGGATTGCCTGCTACAGTGGAGCCTGTGATCCGTTGTGGGGGCTTCTAGGTGCTGCTGCAGTCCAAAGAATTAATAGCATACTCCTAGAACAGCACTAGTTCAGATCTAACCTGTGGCAATCGCAGACTCCACAGACTCACACACAGCATGAGTCAAGGCTCTGGGCAGGGGAAGACTCTGCCAATTAATTAAATACTTTCTTGGATCTGGCTACCATTCAGCAGAAACAAAAGCGTTTGTGTAACCCACTGGTGAGTGTGCATTACAGATCCCCTGCTGAGCCCAATCCACACAGGATATGAGTATGTTAGATCCCCAGCTAGGGAGTACTCACTCTTTTAGTTCAAGCTCTGTAGCAGCTCTGTACAAATCCTTAGCTGAATCCCCAGTGTGTCCACTGAGATGGAGGCCATCACACTTGCACTGATATTTCCAAATCTCCCTTTACCGGATACATCTATGGAATAAATTTGCTAAGAACATTTAGCAATTAGGGGGAAAGAATAATGCTGCCCAGCTTCACAAGATTGTGAATATATTTCCAGACCTTTCACCTTTCCATTGGGCATCACAAAATGAGACTTACTTCAACAAGGGTCTTGTCCGCACTTATCTCTCTTCCTTATGATGCAGTCTGTACTTTCATGGTCAAATGGTGTTTCATCTCAAACACCAGAGTATTACCTTAGCTGAATATTGGCTACGCCTAACAAAAACACAGTGCAAATACAATTTCAAAAAGGATCATAACTTGTCCAAATCAAAACCAGATTTCGCTGGAAGAGCCAAAGGCATTTTCCCTCAATGACAGCTATTGTCATGCTGTATTCCAACTTCCTGCCACCAACTCTTTTGGTCAGAGAGGTTTCAAGGTTGCAAAGATTTTTTTTTCCTTCACCAGCAAGGCACACTTTTTCCACCTCATTTTAAGAATGGGACTAAAACACTTTCATCCAAACTTTATAAAATTGAAGCAGTATGAAAGTTTCACTTCAAAAGCTTTAGCAAGTCATGAGTGAGTGGAAATAAGGAGTAAGACAACAATATATGCAAAGTTGCTATCATGCCTACATAGATGGAGAGACCTTTATCTTTTAATGGGTAGCTAGAGAACCCTTCTTATCCATTACAAGTTTTATAATACTGTTCACCTGTTTTTCTCTCTCGCTCTACTACACACCCTCTTAAACTGACACAAGTATTATTGAATATTCTTTTAAAATCACTCAGACCGTGATTCAGGAAAGTACTTACATTAATATGTTTAACTTTTTACGCATGTGGTCAGGCCCTATTTACGCCAAATGAAGCAGGGGTTTGTAGAATGAAGGCCTCAACCTTGATGTTGTAATGATTTTTAAAAAGACAAATGCTTTCCAGTTGTCAAATGAAATGGGCAATGTATGTCATTCAGATTCACAATGAGAGCTCTTAGAGTCTCCCTGTCTATGACAGCTTAGGAACAACTGATGAAAGTAATGCAACTAACATGCTAATCTATGATGGTATAAGAGATAGGTTGGACAGGTAGCTTTTATTGGTGGAAAAAGCTTTTTTTCTGGTCTTGGTGTTGCTGACAACCCAGAGGCTATGATAACTCATTACTTACAGTGTTTGAGTTTAATGATAGTCCAGAGTTTGGTTGCTTAAGTATGCAATGATATTCATTGGTGGCTTAAGTATATAATGACATTCTATTAAAAAAATAGTTTCATAGATTTCATAGACATTAGGGGCTGGAAGGGACCTCAAGAGAACATCAGGTCCAGCCCCCCGCCATAGGAAGGAAGTCAGCTGGGATCAAGTGATCCCAGCAAGAAATAAATCCAGCTGTTTTCTGAAGGAATCTGCAAAGAGGCTAATAATAAAAGGAAATCTAACCGAATAATCATTAGAAATCAGGAGACTCCATGACTGATCAGATCTGCTCAGGAAATAGCCCTTCTATGACTTAACGGGATAAAAAGGTGCAAGTTCCTAATCAGATGAAGCTAGCAAACAAATAAATAAATAAAGCCACCTCAGCGTTTCGTGGAACCGCTAGCTTTTGCAAAGACTTGTTCAATCACAACCTAAATAATTCAAAGCATTGTCATTAAGGCAGCGGCACAGGCCTCCTCCGAAACAGGCACTTGCCTTATCACTCTACAGCAGATGCTTCAGTCAACCATTGGATATTGAAAACATAAATAATGAAACAAAATTTGGAGACAATAGTTTCTGGGCCGGGGACAAAATACTCACGGATATTGTCAGTCTCTGAGTAACCAAGCAGCAAAAGCTCAAGTGACAACAATAGCAAGGAAAAGAATAGAGACAAGTGAGGAGGCCTGAATCTGAATAAGGCCTAGAGCTGCACATGCTGCTGTTACCGTAGAAACTAACCTCTCCCCTGAAGAGGTTTGCCGGGGCATTGTTTGCGGGACACAAGATGTGTCATACACCAGATGGTCGTGTGCTGTATAACTCAGTTATCTGAGAGGACAGAGTAAAGGAATGCACGCTACAGATCTCTTCAGAAGCAGAGCAGGGCACCATCTGTTCTTTCAGACTGAAGGCACTTCTTTTTTTTTCCAAGAAAGGGTGGGGGGAGAACAAAATTAAAATGATTCACCATTCAGGAAAAAATAAATAAATAAATAATGCCTGATACAGTTGCCATATTTGGCTTGCATTTAGCTAATCTTATCCTTGAGCTCGATGTTAGGGGAACTGCGTCTTTACGCATGGGAGAGTGGCAATTATTTCTCTCTCAGGAGTCTATCATTTAGAAATAAAACCCCTTTGAGACCTCGTGGGTTGTTCGCCAGCTGAAAACCCCAAACCAATTTTAACATATGGTCTTGGAAGTCTCTTCCCTCCTCCCTTTGGTTATGTACAAATGCTTATACAATATGGGGGGGGGGATACTTGCTTTCCAGGAATTATTTTCCATTTCAGCCAGAAGTGGGAAAGGTTGGAGAGGGGATGAGCCAAAGAGCAAAATCAAAATCGTAGTTGACGTGACTGATGTCGAAAGGAAACTTTAATCAGCGTTGAACACCAACCAGTGATAACAAATGTCTGTTAGGTGAGACAGAACTGGGTATGCATGGGAAGAACAAAACGCTCCATGGGTGTGCTCCAAATGCCACTGATGTGAATAGAGAGATTCCCTGAATTTGGTGGGTGTGGGGAAACTCCCCATAAGAACTCATGAAAGTAGGGGAAACAGGACCAAAAAGATTGAGTATATTTAGTACAGTGCTTGAAAGGAATATTAAGGCTAGGAGCTTCAGTGCAAGGAAATTAGGAGAATAAATTGCAGTAGGCCAGTTGCAAGAAATCTGAACGTGGCCCCAAAGTCACACAGTATAGGCTGGCTTTTGCTCTCAAACACATTTAGTGGGAGTTACACACATGCACATGACCCAAGAGCAAAGAGTGGAGAAAGACAGGATTTCATGTTGAGTAGGGTATAATACCCTTAAAAATGTGATGTAGCAGACCCCGGTTGTAGCCCTATTGATCTCAGTCTTTTCTCCTATGCCTGAAGAAGGGTGCTTGTTCCCAAAAGCTTGCAATTAAAGACATTTTTTTTTTGCAAAAAATCTAGTTGGCCTAATAAAAGGTATCACCTCTACCACAAGTTCTGATTCCATGTAGCAGACCCTGCGCTTTTCTTTGTCAGCCAGATTGCATCTTCTGGTCCTGTGTTGAGCACAGGATTGGAAAGCGTGGGGAAACAGTAGTCTAAAATTACCTTTCTACCTCCCTCCTGGAGGCCTAAGTTCTGGCACTCCTCTGAATTACACCAGTTTGTAAAGTCCTCCATTGGTATTAGGCCAGCACAGAACTGCCATGCGGTGTTCCCCTGTCTTTAAGCCTGCACCTAGGAACCAGCCAGCACACTATCATGTTGTTGGTTGTCTGTTGTGCGAAGTACCCCTCCAAGAGGAAGATTCTTCAGAGGCCATTTATGCCAGGAGGGAAGGGAAGGGCATTCTCTGGAGTGTCTGGCCATTAATCCCCTTTAGAAATGGGGAAGCTTCTCTGCGGATGAAGGTGGAGGGGCAGAAAAGGTGGGGAGCAGAAATGAAGGCCAGCCCCTGTACAGGCCAGATGGAGCAGGCAGGAGCTCCCTTCACCCCTGGGACAGTAGGGACAACAGCAGTGGCAAGCTTGGAAAGAAAGGAATGGGAGGGGAGGAGAGAGGAGGGGAAGGGAAGGGAAGGGGAGGGGATGTGCCTTTCAGCATGAAGGTGAAAGGAGGGCAGTATTCTTACCTTCCTTGTGACTTAAGTTTCCAGCTACTGCTTCTGCAGTGCAGTTAGAAAGGGGTGTGTGGCTATGTCACTGTATCGTCTCTCGATGTGCCCCAAGAAGACCCATGACTCACAACTCCACGGAAAATCTCTGAATGCTGCAACAATGCATATATTTTAGGTATCCAATTTCCATGTGTCTGTACACACATGCAGGTATAACCACACATACATAAAATCCCAGTGCTTCCATTCCCTTTAAAACCCCCACCGTGGAAAAACTGAAGACTAAAACACCTTTTTGAGTGAAATAGCAGAGCCACCCTTGAAAATACAGAAGCAAACATGCTGAAAATCCTTGAAATAATGGCTGCAGACACACACGATGATCTGGGGGTGAATTTGGAGTGCTGCATCAACACACACCAATGCTTTTTGGTTGGAATAAATATACACTTCACAATCAAAATATAATCAGAGCAAGTAATGCAGCTTCCTATGTCTTGGTGGCTGCACTAAGGCCCATTTCCTCTCCCCAGGTCTACACCCAGAACAGCCTGGCTATCTGGGCTGTATGCACTGGAGACATCAAAGAATAGGAGGGAGGAGTCTTCAATGTCAAGCCTTCATGCGTGTATGTAGTTTCTGACTTGTTTCCCTCAGTACACTGAGAGAGACAGTAGATGCGTGTACTTCCCATACACTTCCTGATATTCCTGCTGCATTATAGGGAGCAGAGCCGAACTGGACCACAGCCCCTGTGTGAACTCCCTGTATTCTGCCCCCACCTGCATGGCTTGATAATGGTCCCAATCTCAGCAATCTTTGGAGACTGAATTTGCTCCTCAGCACAGACTTGTTTAATTACCATTAAGGAATCCACGGTGCACAGTTGGAATGGATCCAAAGCTACGTTTATTGAAAACTTTGAGTCCTTATGCTGACTTCCATGGCCTCTGGAATGTAATTGGTTGTAATTTAAAGTCCCACATGTGCTTTATTACTTAGCACTTCCCTTTTTTGAACAAACACTCCTCAGTGAGGACTCTGCACTTGTCAAGTGTGAAGCTTTAAAGCAAAACCGTTCTTGTTATATAAGCACCAGCCTTCCCAACCCCCCTTCAACAAATGATATTCTTAAAGCATAAAAATTTCCTATTTCATGTCCCAAACACAATAAATCATTAAATCTGGATGCCCAAAAGGAAATGAATTGAGAATGTTTTAGGACCTTGGAAGAGAGAGAGGTACTTAGCTGTGCGAGTCTAAAGTCAAGCAGTAGGCAGGGCAGGGTGGCACCTTAGAGCAGTGGTTCTCAGCCTTTTTAGACATTAGGCACTCCTCAATAGACTCAAAACACCCCTCAGAAAATGCCAGCTCTTAGCTTTCACTCACTTTCTGACTACAGAAAATAATTGAGCCATTCTTTTATTGCAAAGAACTCAGAAAGACCACAACAGGTCAGAATGTTTTCAACACTGTAGATTTCTATTTGAAATCTCTGGTTTTATTTTGTGAATCATATTTGCACACCTAACAAAGCTAACATTGTGTGGAACCCCATGGCACCTTTGAAAGGATCTAAAGGCACCCTTAAGTGTCACAGCACTCTGGTTGAAAACCAGAGACTAACTGAATAAGAGTCATAAACTTTTGCAAGTGACTACTTAGTTCATCAGATGCTGTTGCCTATCAAAGCCTATGCCTCTCTGAACCATCAGTCTCTCAGGGTGAAGGTTTAGGCCATACTAAATCTTTGATATGTTAAGCAGTGTTAAAGGGCCTTGTTATACCTTATACTGTGAGCTGCACAGATGTTGATGGGTGTTACTAATAGCTCGAGTTTAGAGCAGTCACATGTTCAGACAAGTGGGGGCCTGGTGGACTGAAAGGTAAAAATCGCCTCCCCGCCCCCCAGTTTCCCTTGCCCCTGTGGCTTCACCCTGCCCAGACCCCACTCTTCCCCTTTGCTCAGCATCACTTCCCCCTGCCCCCAGGGCATTACTTACTGGTGGCTGCTTGTGCTGTCTGTCCCAGAGGAGCAGGCAGGGAAGGGTTAACTTGCCTGCCAGTTGATGCTTTTTAGGGGTGTTTGAAGTGGGCCCTATTCGATTTGGATTTGGACTCCACCTGAATCAGGGACAGTGATTTGATTCATTGATTCAGATCACTATCCCTGATTTGATTTGGCCAACTCCAAATCATAGATTCATAGACGTTAGGGTCGGAAGGGACCTCAATAGATCATCGAGTCCGACCCCCAAATTGAAGATTCAATGCCGATTCGGAGAATCAGCGATTCGGACATAGACACAGCTGTAAAAGTTTTTTCTACATACCTTGAAGTACCAGCAGGACTTGTGAACGCTGTGATGCTGGGGCGCATGGAACATCCCACAGGAGTGGGGGGGGGCTTGCCGATTGGCTGCAGGGGACCCCCGCATGCCCCTTCCAGACCCAGGAGGCACCAGTCACCAAGCCAGGGGTGGGGGGAGGGGTGCAGGGGGTCCCCCCCCCATGTGGCCAGCAGACCCGGAAGTGCTTCTGAGCCACTTCCAGGTCTGCTGCCGAATGCGCTGGGGACTCCCCCATGCTTCTGTGGGACACTCCATGTGCCCCAGCATCGCAGCATTCATGACCCACCTGGTACCTAGAGGTATGTAGAAAAAACGTTTAAAGCTGTGCCTATGTCTGAATCAATGAATCTTTCCGAATCGATATGGAGGGTTCCGATTCAATTCAGAGAGATTAAAGTAAAGGGTCTTTTAATTCAATTTGGATTCAGAGATTCGGCCACCAAATTGGGTCAAATCTCCGCTGAACTGAATCAGGGACCAAAGCTTCTTACAGCCCTACTGCTCTTCTGGCTCAGTTTAACCCTTTCCTGCCTGCTCCCTGGGACAGGTAGAAGGGCAGCAACAAGCAAGCAGGAGGGGAATGAAGGAGGAGAGTGAGCAGGGATCTGGAGTGCTGTGGAGGGTTGAGGGGCAGTAAATCCAATCCAGGCCATTGGGGTGGGGGGGGAGGGGGCGAGGAGGAGGTAAGTGGGCTGTTTACACTAAGTTGTAGCCTAGGGTCACTACACCTTAGTGTAACACAAGCTGGGTAACATAAATGACAGCCTGTCCTGAAGTGGTGTAACTTTGAGTTGCATAACAAATGCTTAAAACCAGTTTCAGATGTTAATATGCAGACAATCCAGGGGTTAAGACCTCCAGGAGCCACCCAAAATTATTGTGTCAGAAGGCCCAAAGTTAGAAGAAGATGCACATTACAAGGTAACCCAGGGGCAAAATACAGCCCATGGTTTGAATGTGGCCCACTAAGGGATCTGGTCTAGCTCACAGAGGTTCCCTCAGTCCCACCTGGCCCAGGTGAGGGGGGCAGCTTAGGCCACGTCACATGTGGCTGGGTCCCAGTGCCCTCAGGTGCACAGCAGGCCTGGGGCAGTGCAGGTCAAACTCATTTCCCGGCAACCCCCACAGCAGCGGTTTCTTCCAGCTGCTGCTGCTAGTCTCCACTGGTGCCACTGGACCTTGGCCCTGCTGCTTGGCCACCCCAGCCCATCTGCCCCACATTCACTGCTGGGGGTGCCGGATGGAGTGGGTGGGTGGGGTTTCCATGGAGACCAGCCATGGACCCATACAGGCAGAGTGAGCAGCTAAGCGGATGGGATGGAGCCCTGGGCAGGTGGGGAGTAGCATCCCACTCCCAGACACCACTCCCTGCCTGCCTGCAACCCCATTCTATCTGCCCCCTGCTGTGCACCCTGCCTGTATGGATGGAAACCCCACCTGCCCATTCCATCCAGCAATCCTGGCAGTGGGTGCGGGGCAGACAGGCTGGGGCACTCAGGCAGCAGGTCTGGGTCTGGTGGCTGGTCTTGGCTGGTCTCTATGGAGACCCCAGGATCACGGGGCTGTGACAGCACAGGGCAGGGGCCTGGGGCAGAGCTGTGATCTGATCCTCACATGCCTCTGCCTGTGGAACTGGTGCCCATTGCAGGGCCATGTGGGAAGTGGATCACGGCTTGGCCTTGCACTATCACCACCAGTGGTCCAGATCCCAGCCACAGCCTGCCCATCCCACTCACTGAGCCCCTGCAGGCTGGGACCCCATGCTCCTGCCACCCCACTTTGAGTGAGTAGGCACATGGGAGCCAGTGGCAACCAGGCAGGAGTGTGGGGCCCACACTGGTGAGGCCCAGAGCAGGGCAGCAGGAGCGTGGGGTTCCAGCCCACAGGGGCTCCATGGAGCCAGGCCAGCTCTCCCTTATCCCTGCTAAAGCAGCACAGCCTGGCACCACAGACCCCTGCCAGCCTGCTCCCCGTGCTCCTACTTCCCCACTCTGGGCTCCGCCGGTGCTGGCCCTAGGACATTAGTGCAGGCCTCGCCCTCCCATTCACTTCCACTCTCTGCCACCGCTTTCCCCACTTTTCTGCCTGCCCACCCACCTGCCAGCCACTGTGCACTACATGGCTCCCATACCCACATCCATACCCACAAACACAGACACTCACACATCCCTACAAACCCCCATACCCACCCACCCTCATCTCCCCACAAACTCCACGACCATCCACCCTTACCCCACCAACATCCCTGCACGCCCCAGACAATATACAGAAGTAAAACTGCATTTTGAGCTATTATGCAGTCACTTCTGCATATACAGCACAAATCAGGACAAAAATATATTTTTTAATTAAATTAAAATATATTATTATGGGTGTTTGATTTTTAGTATGTAATTTGTTTTTTTTCCCCTAAGATGGTAAACCCTCTTCCCCAAAGGAGTACTTCCAGGGGCAAGGGGAGGGACTTCTGGTGGCAAAGGTCAGAGGTTAGGGGCAGAACTTCTGGTCCCAAGATGGTGACCAGGAGGCAGGGCACCAGTCAAGGGGTGGGGCTACTCATGTGGCCCTCAATAGCTTGCCAAAACTTGGTAAGCGGCCCTCCGCCTGAAATAATTGCCCACCCCTGCTCTAGATTAACATTCGGTTATGGCTTTCTTATACAAAATTCTCCCATACCAGAGTTAGAGAATGTATTTGCATAGTGAGTATGGTCCGGTGAGCAATGTCATGGGGTGGGGACCTGGATTCTCTTCCTGGCTCTGCCATTAGCTTGCTGCATGACTTAGGCCAAGTTAACTTCACTGCTTTGTTCTTCACTTTCCCCATCTGGAAAATGGGGAGAATGATAACTGCTTTAGCAAGTACTCTGATACCTATGAATGGAAGAGCTCCATGAGAGCTAACTATTACAACTACATTACTCTTGGCTATACACTTACAAATCATAATATACTTACATATTACAGTGGAGACCAGCCTTTTTGGCAAGCATGCCACAAGGTAAGCCAAGCACCCTTCTCAAATGCCACTCAAATTCCCCTTTTCTGGCCCAATCTTTTGCTCTGCTTTCTGATCCCTGCCATGTGCTCTCTGACTGCTCTTTTACCCTGCTTTCTGTTCCCAACCAAATCCAGCATGTGCCTCACAGAGAGGCTGCCTGTGCCACATGTGGGCCACCCCAAACAATGTACATCACTAGAAAACTGAAAGACAGCTTTTTCTACTGAATCAAATCTACCATTTGCCTTTCTTATCAGCATCTGTCTCTAACTTGAAAAGAAATAAAACAGAATTTACCCTTTGCACTGGAAGCCTGATGTTCACTGGAAAATATTCAACCACTTCCAAAAGGAAGTACTAAAGCACAGTGATGTGTAGATGCACCCCTTGGGCACGTCCACACATGCAAGCACATGCACGTCCATACATAGAAGCGGTGCAAATTTGAGACAGGACTTTTTGCTTCAGTGTACGTGCTCAGACATGCACTTTGGTGTGGAGCAAATTGTGCCACTTGGGGCAAAATAACCTTGCCTGGCTCCTCCTGGATCTGCAGCCAGGGGGAACTAGAGCCCGGGGCCAGCACCTGTGCTGTCCCCAGCAGTATAAAAAGCTGCCCTGTCCTGGCCGCAGAAGTATAAAAAGCCACCCTGGCAAGTAGCTCAGGGCTACAAGCTCTCAGGAGCTTCTGGGGTCCAGCCAATTAGTACCTGGGGACACTACCGCTTGCACCAGCTGGACTGCTGAAGCAGCCCTGAGAGCTCCCTGCACCCTCTACCCATTGCAGCAGTCTGGCAGTGGAGGCTGCTGCCTGGCTGTGACCTGCTGTGCACCTGCCAGACTTGGATGGGGGCCAGTAGAGTCATCTGCCCCTCTGGACCAGCTGCCAGCGGGCTGTGGTTGCAGGGTTGGCCTTTGTGTGGCACTACTGTCATTTGTGACCCCTGCCCGGCCATCTGGGCAGCTATCGCCCAGAAGATGTTCCGGGTGTGGTGGCCTGCTTTGAACTGTCAAAACATGTCCTCCTGGCCCCATTTGTCCAGGACATCATCTACAGCCAGCTGGGTCCAAGGTGCCGGCTCTGAGCAGGCAGGGTCCCACTGGCCTCCCTAGCAGGAATTCTGGTGTTCCCTATTGGAAAACTGAAAAATCCCTGATAAAAAAAAATGCCAAAGTCACTCTGTAAAATATCCCCAAATCCATGTTCCTCCACAAGTAGAACAAAAGACCACTATAAAGACAGAGAGCAAGACAGAGACAGTGATCAGTTGGACAATGTTTTATTGATATATCTTACAGTGTTAAAGCAAGTCTCTTATCATAATAATAAAGTGAACTCTAAATACGTTTCATGAATTTATGAATACGTTTGCTGCACTCCCACAGGGCGATGACCCCCACATAAGGGGTTTGCTTCCCCCCAACAGGGGGTTCGGCCCTCTCACAAAGGGTACAACCCCCCAACAGGGGGTTCAACCCCCACACAAGGGGTAAGGGCCCCCATAAGGGCTATCACCGCCCCTTGCAAGGCCCACATGCCCCACCCCAGCCTCCAATTGCTGCCCCACCTGGCCCCATCCCCCACCAGTTGCTCCAGCCCTCCCCAATGGCTGCCCCACCCAGCCTTACCCCTCCAACCCCCACAACCCCAGGTACCATTACTTAAAAATAACCCAGAAAACCAAATGCAAAAAAAAAAAGCATCTGCTTACCTTAGAAGCAGGGGTGGGGGGCACTCCAGGGCCTCCTGAGGCAGCACAGGGCAGCAGAGGGGCAGCAGGGCTCGGGCTGGGGCTGCTGGGGCTGTCACCCTGCCCTGCACTGTGCAGGCGAGGCCCCAGTCAGCCAGAGGCAGCCAGACTGGAGGTAAGTGCAGGGTTGTTTTTTTTAAACAATGGTGGGGGCAGGGATGAGGAGGCTTGGGGGGATGGGGCCAGCTGGGGCAGGGGTC
>NW_005842015.1:1856909-1869337 GCF_000455745.1 Alligator sinensis
GCCGGGGGGCTGGGGGAGTGAGCAGAGCTGTTGGGGGTCCCCCATCGCTCCCTCCCCCCTCCTCCAGACCCCCCCAACCCCTTACTCACCAGCACTGGCACCCTAGTGCTGAAACATGTGGCCTGGCCAGCCGCGTGTTTCAGCACCAGGGCGAGGGCCAACCATAGAGACGCTCTGGCAGCCAGAGCATCTCCATGGAGGACCCAGCCTCCGGTTGCCTCAGGGCACGGTCAGGGCCTGTGCCCTGCCCCGCTTTTTTAAACATGGATTTTTTTAGACCTCTGGATATCCAGGGGTTTCATTTTCTCCCCGTGCTGCAAACTTGCAGCACGGGGAACATTTTTTTGTTCCTGCATGTGCCTGCTGCCCTGCCTCAAAGGGGTTTGAGGTGGGGTAAGAGGCACATGCACGCTCATGTGGACATGCCCCTTGTGTGTCATATAGGTCAGGTACAGGCATTACATATTTACTGGTATAAGTGATTGGAAACCAGCCTATACCTGTAACAGAACGGAAGTTCAGCACACAGAAGTTCAGACTGGTTTAAAAATGGCATAACCCAGTCTAAGATTTGCCCCCTGACCAAAGGGTGAATGTGTGTTCTGTTTGCTACTGATGTAAACTACGCCGCTTACAGAAAACCATATAACTTAGATCAATTCTGCCTTGGGCTTTTTGAATGTATGTACTTGGCCATAATGCCTAGTTCCATTTTGCAGGGAAGGAAGCTTTGGTTACTTGGTTTCCAAGCAAACTTTGTTTTCTGTGTGTAATAGTTCTACGTACAACTGCTGTGTTCAGTCACACAGAACCTCATCCACCTAACCGAATATTGTACCTGACGTAAGTTGCGCATTTCCTTCTGTATAATGCACTATATAGATAAAACTCAATTAGATGGAATATCTCAATTTAAACTTAACATAACTTGTCCTGATCAAATTGGAGCAAAAATGGATATGCAGAATAAGGTTTACAAGTGGAAATTGGGTTAAAATGATTAATAAATGTCCTAGTTCATGTTTGATCAATACCTTATGAATGAAGCCTCCAGTTTGTTTAGAATTCTGGTTCATACATATCCGTATCACTTTCTATTCATGCATTGACAGCCATTGCTAACGTATGCTCCTTACACTTATAACATCTATTACTAATTTGTAACCTTTTTACAACTTAATTATTGATATACACTTAACAAAAATCATGACTGAAAATTGATTGCGCTTTTTTTTTCAGCAGCTTCTTTTGTAATCTCATTCAAAGGACGATCAACATCTAATTTCCCTCTTAAGTGCAAAAACAAAGCAAACAAAAGGAAAGCAAACCAAACCAAAACGCACATATACACACAAGCTGATTTATGTCCTCATAAATTACTATACTGAAATGGGCCTGAAGAGAATGTTTCATAATATGAATTTCTGCATTATAATTAACAGAAATGGCAAGTAGTAATGCCCAGGAGGGAGAGAGAGAGAGAGAGAGAGAGAGAGAGAGAGAGAGAGAATGTTTACTTAGGACAAAACCCAAAGATAGCTGTTAACATTTCTGTTTTTGGAAGCTAAACCAGGAATTTAGTATACAAAAGCCCTGCTGACTAGCAGAAGCTTTTCAAGTTGCCACATATTGGTCTGATGAACTATTAGAAATAGAAAAACTGCAACAAAATATTTCAGCACCACTTGCTTTAAAAACTAGCTGAAATTGTCCGTGTAAGAGCCTTAGTTATATTTATGAATATGGTAAATGATGGCAAGGAAATTAGTAAAGACTCTAGTCTCTCCTACAAGATTGCCTCTCTCTGTTCCAAGCAAAGCCTGCTGTAGATGGCAGATCTCACTTCTGCACCTGGCCGAGTGATTTACCAGAAACTTGACAGAGTTGTGGAAGCTTTATTTTCTTTGTTCCATGGGTGCCTGCCATGGAGAGCCAAGGCTGGATTAACTGATTCTAAATCCCTGGGCAGTTTGCCAGAGCAAGGCTAACGCTGAAGAAAATGGAGCTCCCTGAGATGATTTCAGGACAAGCTTTAAGTATCAGTACTTCCTAGGTTCAGAATCCCCAGGCAAAGAGCATAATGCTTCATGTCAAGCTGGTAAGCTTTTCCCCTGTAGGCTGTAGTTGCCAGTCGGCGTGGGAGTTACGTGAGCTTTCTGCCTGCCTTGGACAATGGTGTTTCTTTTGGGCCAGTTCTTCTCTGGCAACGATCCATCACTCATAACATAGGCCTCTTTTCAGTGGACAACGTACTGTATTAGAATAATGTGCATGGACAAATCTAACAACATGCCTATTCAGGGTCTCCATTTTCTCTTTTGCTAGCACAGCCATTTTGCTTCTAGAGCTCCCATTTCTCTCATGTTAGCTTTTGGCTTGCTGTTGTTCAAAGGGACCTAAGAATTCCCACGCTAAATCAAAACAGGGGCCCATTAAGTCCAGCATCTTCCACTACATGCTTCTGAGGCAGGTACACAACCACACAGCACATACTAGCTCCTTTCACATTTGGAGGAAAACTACGTAATTGTGTATGAAATTCTAAGCAGTTTTAACTATGCCTCCCTTTTGTACTGCCAGATTTTGCTGTGTCCAGATCGGTGCAATATTTAAAGTGTTTCACGTGATCAAAAGACATCTTCCTGCCTCTAACTGCCACAGCTTGAGAATGCTGATGACCTAAAAGGGTGGTGCAACCTATTGGTTTGAAAACAGGAAGAACAGCCAGAAACCCATGAGTTCACAATCCCTCTGTGGTCTTGGGGACGTCATTTAGGATGAGATCCAAGTGTTAAAAGAGTCTCATTGACACAGATTTTGAGACTGTGAAGATTTACCCATATACTTAACGATATGCATGAGCATGTGTGTAAATCTCTGTAGTACTGGAGGCAGAAATGAGAGAGTCATCAGGCCCATAATCTCTTTGCCACCCCAGTAAGCAAATGATGTAGTAATAATCCACCCCTCAGCAGTTTGTTAAAAAGATTAATTCACACCTCATTTCAGTTTTGTTCCTTCAGACACATGAAAATAATCTTTACTTTTTATTTCTCAAGAAGCAATTCATTTCTTGCCCAAAGTTTTCTATCCCCATGGAAAAAAAATTGAATTTGGAATGTCTTCACCATCCTCCGAACTGATGATAAATCAATATACAGGTGTCTGCTAACAGTAGGTGTTAACTTGCTGAAAATTGCTATTTAATCTGTGACTACACCAACTTATTTCTGTTTCAGATAGCATTTGGGCACTGTATTTGTCCATTAAATTAGTTGAAACAGACCTTCCTTTATAATATGGGAGAAGTTTAAGTAAAAAATGAGTGATGTCTAGACTTCTGTTCTTCTGTATGATTCTGTGCCAAAGGGAAGTGAAAATCAGCATCATATAATTATCACTGTCTGCAAACATTTCCAACTCCACAACTTCCAAATTTCACAATAATAGAGGCCATGAAATACCTTTTGCCTAAGTTCCATAACCCTAGGAACTGAACAATCACATAGGAGAAGACAGTTTCTTGCCCCCAAGCATTTGCCATTTAAATAGACGAAACAATGGGGAAGGGGTAGGAAGCAGCAGTGTGCAAAGAGATTAAATGACTTGCTCTATGGTTATAAAGTAAATTAATAGCCTAGAGATGAATAAAGGCCCAATGCCCAGCATTCCAACATAGGTCCCTATCCATTTGGTAGTAGGGGTGTGAAAAATGGGCCCTATTTGATTCGAATTCGGTCCAAATCGGGGACAGTGATTCGATTCGTTGATTCAGATCACTGTCCCCGATTCAATTCGGCCAAATCTGAAGATTCAATGCTGATTCGGAGAAGCTAAGACACAGACACAAGTGTCTGGATTCCAGGCACTTTAGTCCATTATTAGATCTGGTTGTAAACCCTTTTATACAGATCTCTGGCAGCATAACAAACCTGAAATGGTTTGATACAGAGCTGGTATTAAAGAGAATTAGACGCGTTAGTTTTTCTTCTGGCATATCTTTCAAGAATGCCTCAAGCTCTAAATATTGGTGGTTACTTGAGGGCATGCATCCTTTCCTTTCCTGGAAGCATGTTTAAGACCTCAGAATGAAGCAGACAAATCAGAGAAGGCCCAGCAGACTTAGGAACCGGTACCATGCATTTGAAAGGAATAATTGGATCCAGATCTGGTTTAAGAGTCATAAGTGTAGTAAACAGAGAAGATGATATTTGCAGATAGATCCCTTATGAACAGAGCTTCTGAGGATTCTGGTGATGGTGGTGGTTTCTGAAATGGACGAGGACAATTTCATGCAATTTCTGTGTCACGTGAACTGCTTTTGGTTCCTTTGACATAAAATGTGCAATTTTATTGTTTATTGTGGTTTAACTGCCAGTAAGAAAATGAAGACGTGGTCTTGGAAAGATTAGGTGCCAACAGCAGGATTCTTGATAGCAGCACAATGCTTCTGGAAATAAGTGTAAGCATGGGCCTAGCTGAGTTTAGGAAGAGCTACAAGACACTTCTTAGTTTAGGTCTTCCTAACCAGTTAAATCCTGTTTTTCAACTCTCTGGCAAAGGTGTGGGCAGCAGGACAGTATGTAGCAAAATCATCTTTATTTATGTATTTACACTGAAGGGTGATGGGCCCAGAATAAAGGTCAATGAAGATCTGTCTGCTGTGCACCAAGTCTGTGGGTGTTAGAAGAAAACAGAGACATAGCACCCCTGTCCTATATTTTATTAGGAAATTAACAGGCAGATTATTAACCTGAAATTACAAAGTGAATCTCATTAAAAACAGATTAAAAGTCATCAGAATTATTTTTGATTTCTATGAAACATAATGCCCAGAAATAATCCCTGTTTACATCTGTAAATTTTGACACCCTTAACATTTAACTACCGCACAGCAGCAAAATTGAATAATTTTACCACAGTCTGTAAAATAGATACAGTATGCTTTTCTCTAAAGTCCAACTGAGATATGTGAAATGTTTAAAACAAAACCTGTAAATATATAAGCAACAATCTGAAAAGATTCCCTGTGAGCTCAGTTTGATGCACACCAGCTTTTCTGATTACTGTTATATGTTAGTGTGGTGAGGTGAGCTGCTATGTAATATTATGTGGATAGAGGGTATCAATTTTGTAGCATTATTTCTGAAGTCCAATTCCTTTCCAACTAAAAATTCAGATCTTGGCTGTTTATATATGTCACTAAAGCAGTGAAACAAAGTCGGTGAACTCCCCATATCACCGGCTTCCCTTACCAGCAATAAACCTGGTTAGTAATTTGGCCTAAGAATTTGTTTGGCAACCTCCAGTATTCAATCACTCTCTTTCATTTACATTCAGGATAAAATGCCTTGCTGGTGTGGAGAGAGCAAATTGCACCACTCCCAATGAAATCCTCAAGTAGGGTGCAAATTGTGCACAGGCCTTGTGCTTCTGCCTTTTTACACAGGGATGCATTGCAGCTTATTTCTTCTAAATCCAAATCCTGCTCACTTTTGTATGTGAGAGTAGTCATGCAAGGCGAAATTCTGCTCTTATTATTGCAAACAGAAATATAGTGCAACTCTGTTAACTTCTGTAAAGTTACTTTAGATTTACAATGGCATAAATGATGGCAGAATCTGGCCCTCTGGCTTGAGGAAGGGGTACCCGTGAAGAGTGAGCAGGATCTGGGGCTTGAGCCAAAGGCCATGCAAATCAATGGAAATCTTTTACTTCAAAGGGTTTAGCTCAGGCCCTTGGTTCCTTACATAAGGACTAGAGCCTTTATGATACCGGGCAATGAGCTAAGAGTCCTCAGACCCTGGTTCAGGAAAGCACTTAAGTCCATGCTTAATGTCAAGTCCCCATACAGACTTAAAAGATGTCCTAAGTTGGCATCTCTCTTCCTATGAGAACTGTTAAAGATCAAAAACTGGCAGGTACAGTGACTTGACCAACAAGATCCAGTTTCATTAGACTTTTGCATGCATTTTGTTAAAGATTAAAGAAAAAAAAAGCTGGACAAAATAGATCTAGAAAAATATAAAAGCAGTGAACTTTCTTTTCTAAAAGAGTTTCTGGACAAGCACATTCAGATCACAGTGCTAGCTATTTATTGATAAATTCTTTGGCAGCTATTTTCTAGAAAGCAAAATAATTCCTTTTGTCTGTTCAGTATTTTTTGTCCCTAACAAAAATTCATTTCTTAAAAAGAAATCTACAGCACTTCCCTCTATAAATAATATTGTCCCAGATGAAGCATTAGTTCTTCCCTGAAGAAAAACAGATTTAAAAAAAAAATCTAGTCAATATCAGATAAATGTTTATGTAACAACCTAAAATGGAAACAGAAAAAAAAGGAAAATCATTCAGTGTGTGGTTTGTCATTCTCTAGAATGTTAGCGATATGTTTATACAAGAAACCCAACATAAATTACCCTATTTTGCAAAATCTAACTAGCAAACTCTATTGCTATCAGCAGATTCATAAACAGAATGTACATATTACTAAGTTCAAGTATTATTATTATTTCTTTTCTGAAAAGGAAACACAAATTCCTTGCCATTCTGCCTGTGTTATATGTAGTTTTGGTCTTTCTGAGCAACAATAAATCATACTCTATTGTTCTTGAACAACATAAAAATGGAACTTAAGAATGTACTATGTTAAAACAACACAGCACAGAGGCTTTAAGGTGTGTTAGCTTGGTACAGTAGTCATGTGTACTTTCATATGGCTGCTGAGCTTAATACCTTCCAGATTCACAACCTTCAGTTCCACTTAAAAGGGAAAAGGAGGCAGAGTGAGGGGAAAAACTATATCATGATATATCATCTTGGACTCTTCTTGGTACTGTCAGTTGTTCATAGGTTGGGAGAGTGTTGTTAGGGAGGAAGATATCTGGATTAACTGCATTGCTTCTTTGAGATGATCTGTTGCTGCCTTGGCCTCCCTGCTGACTGGAAACTAGATGCTGCAGCATATCTGTGATAAGGTTCAGCTTCTGGTCCATTTGTGTTACCTACAAAAACAAAGGGAAACTTCATGTATAATAAGACACAACATAAGAGAAAGGAATAATAAGACACAACATAAGAATGAGAAATTAAAAATAGCATTTTCACAGAGCTGGCACAGACCCCTCCTGTACACACGGCACATTCAAAACTCTGAAGGCACAATCTTAGAAAATGACTGCAGAAACCAAGATACTGAATCCATTCATTATGCTAGGAGAACACGCAAGTGTTGGTTTGAGCAAGGCTTGTTAATATTCTAGCCTGGAATGTGCTTTGATGTTGGTGTGGTTACACCAGTGTAAATGCAAGAAGGATCAGGTTCTGAAAGAGACCCACACATCAGAATAGAGAGTGGTAACTAGAAAGCAGAACTTGGTGTGGAAAAGCATAATCAAAAGTGGTCTTTTTTTTTTGTCTCTTTAAAGCAGTTTAAACTTCTGAAATGACAATGTTTGCTAATCACTTCAACATGCAACAGCAGATTCCTGCTCTACTTGTAATCATGTAATAGACTGCTTGGGAACAATGCTTCTAATGTGTTGTTTAGGCTCCATTACCAAGACCATCATGCCTCTTCATGCTGCTTATGTTAATAAGGGTAAAACGGAAGATTAACTAGTCAGAGGTGAAATCCCTTCTGGCACAGGTATGTAGCAGCTGGATCCCACATCTACTGCCTGTTTACAACAAACATAGGAAGCTCATGGGAATAAGAGTGGGGCACAACAGAATTTGGCTCTGCTACCCCAGTCCTCTAGTGGTACAACCTCCATCTATCATAGTTACCTGAATCCAAGACAACTTTGAATTTAAGATGATGCCCCAGTAATTAGATACCATACATGAAAAAGTATAAGTTTTAAACACATTTATCATATAGCATCTAATTATTGTAGGATCATCTTAGAGTTGTCCCCCTGACACATTTGTGGTGGGAAAAGCAGCAGCAAGGGGGCAAGCAGTGCAGGAAGGAGTAGCAGAGAGGAAAGTGGTCTGATCCCTTCCTCCTTGCTCCATCCACCTGCCCCACCACTACTTGCTGATGTCTGCCCCACCAGCCACTTGTTTGTCATCCCCTGGTGACTTACACACTCCCTTCTCCAACTACTCTTTACCCAATTTGGTGGTCTTGGCTCTAGCTCCAGCCCAGGGCACTGAGAATATGGTGGTTCTGACCCTAGCCAAGCAGCAATGGTAGAGTCAGCTCCTGGCCCAGCTCTGGGTTAGGTCTAAAGCCCAAGCCGGAGGTGCACCAGCTCTCCCATGCTCTCTCTGAGCCATACACTGTGTGGTCTCCTTTGTGCTCCCCACACCTAGAACACACAATCTCCCTCACACTCTACCCACCCTGCACCATGCAGACTCCCCCGGCTGGGGTCAGAGTCAGGGCCAAAACTGTAGCTGTAGCAATCACCTGGCCTGGGCCATACTCAAATGTAGGAAGAGGTTTCTGTCCCTCCATGTTGAATAGGGAAAAGAACCTCATCTTGGATTTGAGTAAATACAGTAAGTTATTTTGTCAGTGATGTCATTTAAAGCAGCCCAGCAACTGTTCCAAGCTGTGGCAGGGCCGAGTTGGCCTTACAATCAGTGGGAAGTCACTTACTCCTTAATGGATACCCCCTCATTCCTGCCCCAAACCTCACCTATTTCTTGGAGAGTAGCTCCCTAAATTAATCTCTTTGAACTTGATCTTCAAATTTTTCTTCTATTTTAAGGAGGAAATATTGTAAGAAATCAGAATTCTTCATTAGGAAAGGCTAAATAATGGATTTGCCACAAACCTAGAATATATCTGCTACCTTGGAGAAAACCAGGACTGAAATACTCAGTCAGATTCTCAGTGTCCAGTTTCTTCTATGTCCCACTGAAGAAGTAATTTGCACCCGCTCTTGTCATAGGATACTAAATCTCTGTTTTGGCTAAGCAGTACTGACTGAGGCACTGGGGGTAGAGGTAAAGGGTAGGGGCAGATTTAAAGCTAGTTTACTCCCTGCCCACAGCACTGTACCTAGACTCCTGGTGGCAAACTTTTAGTATCGGGCTCCCCTTTGCCAAAGATTATAATAATAATCATCACTATTTTCACCATTTGGGGCCCCCCTTTCTGTCCAGGTGGCCACCTAGTTCACCCATGCCCGTGTCTGACCCTGCCTGCCCACAGACGTGGAAATTGGATTGGTGCCCCTTTTGAGATTGTTCTCTTTCAGTACTTTAAGCAGCCTGCTTAAGGCATCCAGGTCTTCTTTTCCAACCTCTCACTTCCTTCGATAAGTGTAAAGAGCAAGCTACATTTTCACTCTAAGACTTTTAGCTTTAGTGATGATAGAGATTCAAAGATGCTAAGGAAGAGAGGTTATAGATGAGAAGATGTGCCAACTTTACACAGAAAAAAAAAGTATGATGAAGAATCCTGACAGAAATATGTATCACTGCCTTGGGTATCAGCTAGAAAGCAGTGAAACAAAGGTATAGAAAGGAGTTAGAGTGCAAGAGGGAGCAATTTATATATGTCTGGCTATCATCCAAGTATCAGTAAGAGACAATAAGGCTGAATAGAACATCAACAAATCTGGAGGATTTCAAGAGGGACTAAAATCATTTTCCACTATACAGAAAAATGCTAGTCCTGTCAAATGCTCTATATAACTGCTGGGAAGCAGAAATAGGAAATTTAAAAATATGAGGTGCCAGAGATTTATACTTTGCAGCTGTTTTTGAAAACATGAGACAAAGCATCCTAGATAGTCCATGAAACACTAGTAAGACTGGATGGAAATGGCTGTTGAAAGATGAGATTCTTAAAACGAGCAAGTTTAACAACATAAAGTGCATGACTTCTCAAAAGGAGAAATGGAAAATGGCCTTTACTTCATTCCATTAAATACAGTCTCCTCTTAAATACAGTCTCACCCCCTCAGGGAAAGGTGCATCTTTTATGAGAGATGCCCGTTGTGGATGGTCAAATGATAATGCTTCAAGACATGACAGCAAGAACTAAAAGTTGAAGCTAGTGATGTTTCCTGGATGGTACTTGTTTGAGATCACCAAGCTGGCCAAATTGGGTAACCTCTGAAAGAATCAGAATCAAAAGCTACAGTCTTACAGCAGCCTTCAGAGGCAAGGAGAGCAGTCCTAGAATAAGAGTAGTCTTTTTACCTAAGTATTTATTCTATTGCTTTTCTAGGAGAAGTATAGTCTATTTTTTAATTATTGTTACTTCAAACAGGGATTGCCAGAGGAAACACTGACCAAACATGTACAGAAACGTGTATCTTGGAGCTTTTGCAATGGTGAGCAATTGAAAATGACAGTGGATTGGACTGAGATCTGGGTAGTCCTTCAACAGCTGTGCACTTACTAAAGAATAAGTGAGACTTGAGTATTCTTACAGGGGAATGAATTCCTACAGATAATTTTCTAATTTTCTCTAAGGGACCTGGGTTAGCTTCTGCAGCTGTGGCATGGAGGCGGCCCACAAAAGCAGATGCAGCAGCTAATTATTGTTGAGTTGAGCCACCTGAGATAAAAAGTCAAGGCCTTCTTCCATGCTCCTGCTTATCTTTGTGAGCCTGCAGAACCATGTGGCTGTGTTTGTACAATAAAACAGAGCTTGTTGGTTCTAGTTATTAACTTTTAATCTGGTGTGCTTATCTGTTTATAAGTAAATAAATCCTAAATGAACTTAGTGCTTATATGGAGCTTGCTCCATATCCCAGAAGCAAATGGTAATTATATGAAGTCATAAACTTTCAGTGATTTCACTGGTTTAGACCAAAAAAGAACCAAGTCAACAGCCTTCTTCAGATATTGCAAGAGAAGGGAAAGTGTAGGTTTCCACTACATCACTTCGCTGGTGGGCCTTAGTCCTGTTCTGGATGTCCTGCAGTGTCAAATCCTGCTCGTTTGATGCTGAGCTGGGACCAATGGTACATTTCACAAAAGAGAATGAACAGCCATTAAAAGGCAATGGTCATCACTGATATACTGGAACATGTGAATGGTGAAAGGCTCTACATGCTGGTACCCCATACTCTTTTTCTTTTCAATCAAATATTAATTAATATTATCCCTGCAAAATACTATTAATTTGCTTACATCAAAGACAACAACTATGCCAGTTAAAATTTTTTTTACAGCTCAGCATGAATAACAGTACCATATTTATTAAACTGGATTTAAATGCAATGAATGCATCTTGTATAGCAATGTATCATTTACTCGTGAATCATGCTTTCAAACACATTTATTTGATTAGAAATTAACCAAGATGCCAGATTGTATTAAGAGCAAAGCAAACAGAAAATCTGCTGATGTTGCTATAACCTTTTTGGACAACTCTGATCCTTTCACTTAAAACAGCAAAGCATTCTAATAATATAGAAAACTAACTCAATTTGATTTTGCCTTCGGAATGAAAAGTTAAAGAAAGAGCTTTCTGGCAGATTTAGGTTTCATAGAAAAAGAATATGAATACCGGACAGACATCATTAGATACTTAAATGCAATTCAGTGGGTGCATCTACATGTTCATCATTGCACTGTAATTACAGCGCATTAGGTTTAGTACCTGAAATAACAAACTAATAGACTAATTCTACTGTGCATAAGCACAATTTTTGCCTGCCGTGCTAATGCACAGTAGAATTATTCTACAGTGCATTTAGCTTCTCGTGTAGACACACCCAGTCTCTGTGTGTGTGTGTGTGCGCGCGCGCGCGTGCATGCATGTGCGAGCACACATGCGTGCATTTTGGAGAGGTGCTGGCAGTAGCAAGTTGAGTTTGAACCTTTCTGGAGACTACACAGTTATTCTATACAATCAGGTATAGGTATTGTATGAAAGGAATATTTCCTACTCACAAAAACAAATGCCCCCCCTTTAAAAAATAATTGTGCTCAAGATTCAAATCAGAGACAGACTTCAATGAAGTTAACCAGATTTACACCCGGCTGAAGATCTAGGTCAGAGAAACCAATATACATGTTGCTGAAGGCCCTTTAAACTGAAACAATAATAAACCAGTTTGGCTCAAAGACTGAAAGTTCAGAGAGCATATTTGGAATCACCCACCCTAAGAAAATCTTACAGAATGAATTTACTCTTTTTCTGAAAAAGCCTTGCCGGGATGTGATTACTGCTATACACTGTGACATGTTTGCAGAAGAAACTGTTCTCCATAGCCAGACATAAAATGACATGCCAAAATGTATAAAGGCATCAGAGGCATTCCAGGAGATGCTGGCAAATAGGACAAAACTTTTCCTTGTGAGGTAAAAGCAAAGAAAAGATTCTAAGGTCTTTATACAATTAGCTGTTTAAATATTCTGTAATTTTAAATATCCATAACAAACCTACAGCAGAATTAATAAAAAAAATTAAAACAACTAAATGGATAGGATTCTAAAAAGAAGTCGTCATTCCT
>NW_005842015.1:1869368-1874754 GCF_000455745.1 Alligator sinensis
CCTTTACACCAGATTAAATAGCCAGAGTAACTTAAAGTCTCTCCTATGGTTGGAGGATGATTCTCCTTCATGTAGCCCTTTTTAAGGCAGCTGTAAGGTCACCTTCTGATGACCCAGCTACAAGCCCTAGTGTAGAAAATATACTGGAAAAAAGAGTGGGGGCAGCAGGAGTTTGTATGGTTGCGGGGAACACTAATGCATGTTACAGAGATTCAGGACAGTCCAGCAGCCCATAGGAGCATGCTCAAATAAGGAGAACCACAATGGCTATCTAAATTATGCCTGGCTGTTTCAAAATTGAGAGAAAGTATGCTGCTTCTGCCCCTGTGCTCTGAATTCTGAATCTCTTCAAGTATTTACAATATTAGCTGCTTTATTTTGTATATTTAGGGTAATTCTTATTCTGTTATTCAAAGTACCGCATGTAGTCTTATACACCATACTCCAGAATAAGATATATACCACATTTACTTGAAAATAAAATGACCCTGAATAAAATATACTATTTGTTATAATTTTCCAGGTAATCTAGTTTCTGGAGGTTTGCCTTGAATTTGTTCCCATCCCATTGCTACAGCAGGGAAAATAAATGTGGCGGATCACGCAGCCCTCTTGATTTCTTTGTATGCAAATGTAAGATGAGGGGCTTTCCCTCCCATACTGATTCAGGGAAAAAAAACTCATCTTGTATTTGAGTAAATATGGTACCTTGTTGTTGAAAGCCAGACTGAAGAAAGAAAGATTTTTCTTTGTAGTAACCAAGTAGCAGCAGCTAAGGAGCTGAACCTTCTCAGTGGCCTACTTCCTGTGGATCCCCTGCAGAGTTACTTTCACTTTAGTGAGAGAAGAAGCTTAAGTGGCAGAAACTACTGTTACCTTATTTCCTCACTTATAATATGTGCCCCAATTTCCAGCAGCTGTTTTTCAAAGGGGAGGGGGGGGGGGGGGGGGATTTTTTCAAAGGGGGGGGGGGGGCGAGAGGGAGAAGTGTGTGTGTTGTATGCAAAACGAGAGGTTCTGAGTATGTGGGGGCCCAAGGGTCCTGGCCCCCCTTGGGAAGAGGGCCGTCACCTGAAATGCATAAAACTTTCCACATGTCCATCATCTTAGGCAAAAATTAAAGTCAGCACCTATGTAAAAACACTATGGTATCTATGAGGCCAGAGGTTCCTTCCCATCCTATGTTATATAATACAACTAGTAACTTGCAATTATCCAACCCAAATGCTTAGCATAGAGAGTACTGGCATAGTGGCCATCAACAAAATCTAGTAATTGCATTTGTACTTAGAATAAGAATATAAGAGTAAAAATATGGAGAGAGAAGGAGAAGGAACAGAATGCAGATGGCTAAATAAGTATGTAGATCTGATCAAATGTCACGTAGTTTACAAAGACTAATAGCCTAATTCTGCACAACCCTACACAACCCTAACATAACTAACAAGTAGTACTTAGGAAAACAATTATTGAATTGAAAAGAACTACTTGTGTAAGGATCTTAGTGAAGACTGGGGGAAAGGTCTCTCTCCTGCTCCTCATGTCTTCTTACTGAAAATGATCTGATTGATTTTTATTCTGCTGCATCTCAAACCATATTGTGCTGAATCATGTATATTCACTCTTCCTTGGAAGAGAAACTCCATTTCAGCTCATCCCAAACCATTCTTAAAAACAGCCTGTGTCACTGCAGAATCCTCTCCTTGTTCTTCAACTAACACCTCGTGTTGGAATAATCCAAAATTCTGCTCTGACAAAAAAGTTAGCTATATTGTACACTGTGGGTATCACAGTGATCTTCAGGCAGCTTCCCTTTCAAAGGAAAGACAAACACTACAAGACTTTCAAAACTCCTTATATCAGTTAGTGCACTGAGAGCAAACCTTTTTTGGTAGGCATGTCACAAATTAACTTCACACCTTCCCTGAACGACATTTCGATGCCTTTTTTCTGCCCGATCGGCTGCTCTGCTTTCTGCTCCCTGCTTGATTTGGTGTTCTGCTTTCTGCACCGTGTCACTCTGTTGCCTGCCCCCTCCATGGTCTGCCATATGTCACACAGTGAGGCTGCCTGTGCCAGTTGTTGGCAGTCTTGAGTTAATGCTACCACATGTGGAAAAGAACCCAGGTCAAACTGTGAGGAGCTTTCTAGATTGCCCTTCAGAAAACAGGACTGGCGTATTTGGACATAAGCTTGGCTTTGCAAGCCGTGGTTTTAAATGGATAAATTATTTTGTGGTATCAAATATCTAAAATGCTATTTGATAATATTTGATGAAATTTCAGAGAGTGAGTTCTCTGGTTACATTCTTCTCTACAGCTCCTGTATCTCTTGCTCTCTCTATGTCTCTCTCTATATTTGAGCAGCTCTAGAAATCTGGCATTATTCTACAATTGTTCTCATCCAAACCCCCAGAAAGCTGGATGCCAAGGACAGTGTTTCTGGGACTATCAGGGGGATGCACTAGAAAAGGAACAGGAAACTTGGTGGCACATTTATTTATTTTTGTTTCTACTCGTGGCAGCAAGTGGTAAAGCTAATCATCTGCTAAAGTTTCAATCTCTTCAACAGTTGCAGGGTTAATATAGAGCAGTGGTCACCAACCAGTGGATCTTGATCCACCGGTAGATCTCAGAACCTCTTGCGATAGATCTTGGAGCTTCTTGGAGTCGATCCAAGGCTGGGGTGGAGGGCTGAGTACCCGCGTGCATGCACGTAAGCACTTCAGCCCAGCAGGTCAGTCTGTGAGGGAGGGAAGGGGTGGGAGCTAGATCAAGGCCCCTGCGGTGAGGGACAGTGTTGCAGAGGCAGGAGCAGGGGTAAGTTGAATGGGGCCCTGGCCAGGTGGGACTTACCTGCTGGGGAGGCATGCCCCCAAATAATTTTTTCTTCCCCTGCCTCGATCTGCTCCCCAACCTTTCCCTCCCCACAGACTTACCTACTGGGTGGGGAGCCCGGAGGGGGGGGTGGGGGGGGGACAGTGCGGTGGCACGTGGTAGATCTTGGGTTGCTTTTAAATGCCAAAGGTGATCTCCCACTTAAAAGGTTGGAGATCACCGATATAGAGGGTTGTTCTGTTGAGCTGCGTTATGGTTCTTGCCATTTACAGGGCCCAGGATCCTAGGTTCCTGAGAAATTATATCCTTCTATCAGAGCTTCTTGGCTCAGATGCATTTATATTTTGTAGCCAGAGATTAGACTGAATACTCAGAGTAGGCTAAAGACCAGACTCTGAGGTGTTTACAGGAGGATGAAATCTGCCTAAAGAGAGATTTTGTTCTCCAGGCTGTCTGTACTTCCCCTAGGTTTGCCCAAAGAAGGGTGCGTCTTTGTGCGGTGGGTGGGTGGAGGTTGAACCAAAAAGGAAATCCTTCCCCTCAATACACAAACCCCCTTGTTAGAAAAAGAAAAAAGAACCTGAACATTTGGGAGGAAAATAGGAAGTTTTGCAGGCTTTATGTGATGTGTTAACTTTGTTAGTCAATTAAAAAAAATTAAGTTACCATGCCAACTGCCACATAAAAATGCTACTGCAAAGAAAGCAAGCACCTTCAGAAAGGAAGACTCTTCCTGCATATCATGCTGACTTCTGTAAAAGCTCTGAAGTACTAAAACGCCAACTCTCCTGTACAAAGCTGTCAGTGTCGATCTTTACTTTGCTTTGAGGACACTAAAATTTTCTGTTTTGTCAGTCAAGTGAGGCTAGCACTGATTCAGTCTCACCCGAGTTTTTATAGTAAAACTTTCCCTCAGCTCTTTTCAGCATTCTAAAAGGAGAACATTTTAAATGCAAGTTTATTTTTTGTACTCCTAATTGCTAAATTGCTGCTATCAAGTCTCCATTAATCAGTGCATGCCAATATGTGCTTTCAAGTGTGCAGTGATGACCTTGGATTGGAAAGAAACTTCTAAGTCACCAGGTGTTCATCAGAGCTCCAACACAACTTGGATTATAACTCTGAGCTATTTATTGTATTTATAAGCCAATCATTGGCTCTGATTCATTAAGACTTATCAGAGTAACAGACTGAAACACTACTAAAAAGGACTTGATACTGTAAATTCCTTATGGACTGTACGGAAATTAAGCACTGTCACATATTTTGCCTAACTTTGGTGAAGGTCATAACAAATTGATAAACCATCTCTGCAAATGAACACCTGATTTTCTTGGAAAGTCCTACACTGACATCTGGCCTGCAGATTAACAACTGTAGGGCTTTTGGCATTTTAAAATTATTTTTGCTTGACTGAAATATTTTGTTCCGACTACGCAATAAGATCTTCAAAGCTCTAGATATTCAAGGTACAAGTACCGGGAAAAAAAGAGAGGGCATTTTTAATAAGGTTTTTAAAAAAAATGAAATTAAAGAAGGGAGGGGGGTACGGAAAAACACTCATAGCGAATGAGGGGTTAGTAATATAAAGCATTGAAAAAAATACAGGCCCTGAGTCTGATCTCATTTACTAGACTGTAAATCTATTTATGACACTTATATACCACCCCAGCACTGTTGTAGCTGAGTACCTCAATCTTTAGTGTCCTTATCCTCACAATACTCCAGTGAGATAGGGAAGCACTGTTTTAGTGGTGTGGAACAGGAGCAGAGATTGAGTAAAAAACCTTCCGAAAGTTATACTGGAAATCGGTGGCAGATTGTGGTGGCATTACATGCAGAGTTGGCACCCAGAGCGAGTCCTATGCAAAAGTAGGAGGGTTGCATGATTCAAAGAGCAGCAGGGGGGGTTCGGGTTCTGAGACCAGGTTGGGGGTGTGGGTTTCCAGAGCGTAGGGGGAAGTAGTTTTACTCATGTTGGGAATTTCTAAACACTCCCCAGCTGAGCTGCTGCCACCATGTGCTTTTCCTGCCCTGGCTGTTCCTCTTAAAGCAGCAGCAGCTGGGGACTGTTTTGGAGTGCCCGACATGTGTATGCTGCCAGGGCATGGACTCCAGGGGGGTTGGGGATGATTCCAGCACCCGTCCTAACTTGGTGCCCAGGATGAATGCTCCTCTTTCTTGCCCCTAGTTATGCTACTGGCAGAGTGGGAAATGTTCAGGTTTTCCAGGTCCTTTGCTAATGTACAAGCCCTTCAATCTTCAAATACGGAATTAAATTAAAATCAATGGAGTCTGACCTGTGTCCCACTTTGATACAATATCACTTCATTTCCTTACTAAATAAACATGCTTCATGGAGCTTTGCATGTCACAATTTTGTGCAAACTAAGTGCACAACTTTTTTAGGCCCTTAATCACCAACCCAAAGGAAAAAAAATATAAACCACACAAGTTTATGCTAAATAATTTAACACTCCATGTGTTAGATATTACTAGCTTGACACAGCTGCAATAGTGTGGGTATACTTGCACGATAGTTTTAGGAA
>NW_005842015.1:1874785-1883874 GCF_000455745.1 Alligator sinensis
ATGATTCAAATGCTATTTTTCAGTCTATTTTATTAGTGTGAGTATATATCTTCTTTTTGTCAGGACATTCTCATTTTAAACACCTGTCCTAGTGGGAATACAGTGGCAATGTTGCTCTCCTGCCCTGGGACATGATAAGGGGCTGCCAGTCCTCCAGTATCCTCCCCTTTTGCTCTCCCCTCTCAGCTGAGACCAGTGCTTGGAGAGAATGGGAGCCGGGAAAGAGAAGAGCGTTCCATTTTGAGATTTGGGAAATACGGTTATCCTATACCTTATGAACTCCCACTTTAATCTGTGATGAATAATAAGAGACCTGTTCTGACAGGTGAAGAAGAGAGATGCCTTAGGAAAAAGGAAATTAAATGCTAAGCCATCAGGATCTGTGACTTGTATGGAAGCTAGTAGTGACCCTTGGTAGAGCCTTTGCATTGCTATTGCTTGTAAGTGCTAGTCTCCACAATTTCTTGGGGGGCAACAACTCAAGACAAAAACTACAAAAAATGACACTGCCCTTCTCCCAAGGATATGCCCTATGATACAGTTTTCACTGAGGACTTTGTCTGAAGATAGGGACTACTGTTCAGTGAAATGGAATACTTTCAAGTTTCTCTTTGATCACTGCTGGCCACTTATACAAGTATCATCTAAACACCCTCACATGTATAAACATTGCTGACTAGAAACAAGAGGAATGGCAGGCACAACATGTAACTGTTAAAGGTAACCTCCAAACCCCCCCCACCCCAGAAGGGGGAAGGGGAGGGGGAAAGTGAAAGCTGTGTCACCATAGGTGTTTCATGATGTAGAAAAAGGCCAGAAGACTGGAGAACAAGCAGAAACATAATGAATTGAGAGATGACCTTTTTTTTAATAGCTCTCTGGTTTTGTTTAGTTTGCTAGCACCTATTTAATGCAAACTCTTGTTTTGAGTTGAAGGGCCTGTCTGCACTGCAGTCTGGAAGCATGATTGCTGAAGTGTGTGATATTGCAACTTCAGTTATCTGTATCAGAGCTAGCTAGATTAAGGTTAGTTTGGGTATGTCTTCATGTGCTGCAAGCGTATGTTGGTGTGTACACATAGCCTAACAGCTGTTCATTCTCTTAAGGCCTGAGAACACATCCAATTCACATCTCTAGGATCATTCAAGAACACTTCCAACAAAAGTAGGGAAGACCAGATATTTGACACACAACTTTTTCTCCAGTGGATGGAGGTGGAGAGGGGGAGAGAGAGAGAGAGAGAGAGAGAGAGAGAGAGAGAGAGAGAGAGAGAGAGAGAGATTCATTTAAGGTAGTGCTTCTCAACCTTTTTGGATTCAATGCACCCCTCTCTACACTCAAGGCATCCCTTGGAAAGTGCCAGCTTTCACTTAGTTTTCACTTGATTTGGACACAACAAATAATAAGCAGTTCTTCTGTTGCAAGCAACTTCAGAAAGCCCGCAAATCAGAATGCATCTAACACTATGAATTTCTATTTGAAATTTCTGGGTTTATCTTGCAAAACATGCTTGCATACCTAACAGTGCTGACACTGCGTGACACCCCTGAAAGGATCTCAAGGCACCCCAGGGTGCCACAACACCCTGAGAATCACAGTTTCAAGGCCTTTTTTATACATGACACACCAACGCACAATTTTTTTTCTTTGTGAGAGCCTTTCAGAATATGACATAATAGCATAGTACTGGAAAAGGTTTTACAGACTACAGGCTCAGCACCGTAATCAGTTCCATACCAAACTAGTTCTAAGAAGAATCTGATTTTGCTCTTGTATTTATTGCTCCTGGCTATTTCCGTTTCCAGGGCCCAAAAGCATTTTCATACTAAAGTGACTTTTTAACCTGAAACGCTCCCCAGTTTCCAAACCCTGGCACGTCAGCAGGCTGATTTTTAAAGCTGCACCACTTAGATACTTATTTCTCCAAAACAGCCTCTAAGATGGCATGGTTGAAAAGACCGCTTTTGTAGTCCATGAAGTTGACAGCTTAGCCCCTTTCTTTCTGGTTGAGCCATAGAGAAGGCAGATCCACTCCTCCAAAATCACATAAATGGAGAGGGGATACAAATAAGACTAGTACTGCCCTGTATCTGGAACTGGGGTCTCTTGCCCAAAAATGGATCTTCTTAGTGTGAAAAACCAGAAAAAGGAGTGGACTATTTTGGCTCAGAGATCTATTTTTAAAACTGTGAGGGGCAACAAAAGGCAATGTTGTTCTGGCCCAGAAGTGCAACTCAGCCAAAATCTAGGATCAGTAGAAGTCTTCATGGTCCAAGACAGCTTTCTATCTGACCAAAGGCAAGTACCCATAAGTAGCATTCCTGGTTTAAAGATCTCCCCCTTCTTCTCCCCCTGCCCCCCCATACTCCTACTGAGAATGTCAGTGGGTCATTGCCAGGGGAAAAGAGCTAGCCATGAGAGGGTGATATATATTTGGGTCTGGGATTGTTATAGGGTTAAAGATGTCTTGAAGGGGCAGAAAAAGGGATCTTTGGGAAGGGAATTTTTTGTAGGGGTAGAACAGGAGTCAGGAACTCCGAGAGAGAAACAAAATGAGAAGTGGGTAAAGATAAAAGGACAAAATACTAATAAAAAAGTGAGGAGTGAGAAGGAAATGGAGGACAAAAATGGGAGTGGTAGAAGATGGGTACTCAGTAATACCTGTAGACGTGTGACATATGTAGGAGGGGAATCTTAGGACAGACATGTGGTAAAATTTGCTCAGCAAGCATCCTGTATCTGGATTACTTTTTTTTTTTAATGACTCAAAATTCACACTTTTGGCAAAATATACTTGGTTGACTGAAAATCCTTTTTTTTTTTTCTGTTGACAATTAGTTCTTACTGACAATTTTCAACTATCCCTAAGTCAAGCCTCATGGGAAGAGCCCCTCTAAATCCACCATGCTACCCTCTCTAAAAATCCTGAGGCTGTCCCTGCTTATGTCTCAGTGACAAACAAATGCCCAAGCTTGTATGATGCTCAGAAACGTATCTGGCATCCAGAAGGCTACAGCCAAGCAATTAAAGTTTGTGGTTGTATCTTGTTGTAGATAAATGAGACATGACTAAAAACATATGGAAATTTTCAAGCTAGGCTGCTCTCCAAAATCTACAGGCTTTTGACTCGAGTACAACCTCAAGATACAGCTTTCTTTACTGAGACATTGCACAGGTCAGAGTTTATTTTTTTAACTCTTTCCTATAAACCATGCTATTACTAGGGGTCCAGAAGTGTCACAAAATATGACCTCTAGAGAAACAAAGTGATTTAAAGTTTGCTTTTCTCTAACAATCAGTGATAGGAAAGTTAAACCCTCACAGAGTAGGAAGTATCTTTGGAGAGAAGGAGAGGGTACCTACAGTGTTTTCAAGTGTGCCTACAAATCCCCCTGCCTTTTAGGTATATTTGCAGTCTTTAGTTGCACAACTGCTTTTGAAAACCCCAGAGTTCATTTAGCTGTCCATATAGAAGTACAACAATGATCCAAGGACACCAATGTCTTGCCTCTGCTCCAACAACAGCTTTGATCAACATTTTCAAAAGGAGGTAAAATCCCTTCCTCTCATGAATAGAATGCTTAACATTTTTCTGTAATTTTTTTAGGTCAATTTACTGCCCACACAGACGCAAAACATACCAAGGAGTAATCTCCACCACCAATCACCCCTGCCTAAATTTAGTTGAAGGCAATCTTGCATTGAAAAATGAGAGAGGTCTGACACTAAGGGAAGATGATTCCTCTCATAAGTAAACTGATGATCTCAAAACATGAACGATCTACTTACAGACAGCAACATTTCACATTTACCCTGTGCCTTTTATCCCAATGTGCTCTCACTGATATATATCACTGAAATGCAGACCTGGGTGGAAGAGAGGACTCAGGCACTTAGCACAGCAGGAAGAGGAAAGGAAAATACCATCCAAGTAAATCAGAAAGATTATCTTATAGAAAATGCATTATGGTCCCTCAGTGTGCACAAAGAACAATCTGGTTCTCAGCCAGGCCTGCCCATGGTATCCTGGGTTGAATGGATGGAGGGCAGAGACAGTCCACCTGCAATTTAAAGGCACATATTTACTTGCAGACATACCTGAAAAAGAAGATGTATTGAATGAACTGAGTCTTGCAATAACAGTTCTTTCTACTGGGTAGGAGTCACTCTTTATATCATGAACCATGAAACCAATAACAACAGTTGATATTATTTGTCCTAGTCATCCTCAGAGCACTTTGAGCAATCAAGTTATAAATAACCTGCCCCAAGTGACTGAACCACTCAGTGGCAGATAATAGGACCATCCCTTTCTGTTGTATCTCTTTCTGGCTAAGTGCCTAGATACATTTTACAGGCAGGGGAAAGAGTGGGCATCCAGTAGAGATGGACATGCCCAGCAAGGAAGGCTTCTCCCTATTACCTTGCTTTCTGCTGATTCAGTCATAGTATGTCAGCCCTAGAATACCTCTCTATTAATTTGCTTTAATAGGTTTGGGTACTTGTGAGCACCCTTCATGGACATACAGTTTCCTATTGTGAATGTAGAACAGAGGAAGAGAGAGGCAATTTAGGGTTAAAAATGCAAGAGAATGAACTGGAATAAAGAAACCTCTGAAATTCCCCCCACTAAGAGAAAAAAAAGTATCCAGAACTTGACTTCTTTCCAAGGTGGACTGTTACGCTTCTTGAATCCTTGGCTCTCATTTTAGTGTGATACTAGGGCTATGACTAATAACCCCCTGCCTGAATCTTGCTGATAATTTCACTGTTGAGTAGCTGTTCTGGTTCTGATTCATCATAGCATGCACTGAAGTTGCCAAGATTTTATTAAAAAAACAAAGAACAAGATACGCACTCACAGGTCCCTTGCATTATAAATACATTTCAGTCGATTCATTTAACTGCTCTGCTATTAGAATACATTCCCCACCTTCTCTCCCTTCCCCCCACCAAAGTTTTTTTTTCCAGATGCCTGCTAAGAAATGATTCCCTCTTTCTTTTTCTCTAACATACATTTCTCTTAATTCAAAACAGGTTGGAGACTGTTGCTTTTTTTTGTTTTTTTACATGAACATGCCATGTATCATGTTGAGTTAGGTTATCATTGCTTATATGTTTCACACTTCACCGAGACAAGGCAGCCATATTCTTAAGGACAGGAAAGGAAAGGAAGCCAGACTAGGTGTGCTTGGTTTTCTAGCTGAAGGAAAGGCTGAGACATCATTATTTTGAGTGTTTTTATCAGAGACCCAAAACCAGTGCAAAAATCATTGCAGTCTCAACTATGGTATGACCAGCATATTTCATGATTGAAAGCAGAAAGAAAAAGAAAAAAAGTTAGTAAATCCATAAGAAACTAGTTTGTTGCAGAAACACTCACCAGGCACAGAAATGGGCAACCTGTGGCATGGGTGCCAGAAGTGGCACTGGCAGCCTGTGTGTGTAGCACATGGCAGTTTGGGAGGGGGCAGGCAGCACAGTAGCAGATAGGGCAGAAAGCAGAGTAGGAGATCAGGCAGGGGGCACAGGGCTGGGAGCAGAAAGCAGAGCAGCAGGTTGGGCAGGGGAATGAGATCAGAGTGGTCCTTGGCAACTGGGTGGGGCTAAATTGTGGCAAGTCTGCCAAAAACGTTGGCCCCCATGGCTTTAACACATGTTTAGCTTCCATGCTGTTTCTCTTCCAAAGTCAAAGGAATGTGGAGACTCAATCTATGCACAGCTTGAAAGGGATTTCATGCAAGGAAGTATCTATCCTCATTATGCAGCGTTGTAGCATGCCTTCCCAATGGTATCACCATGGAAATTTCAAGGTGAAACAGTCTCTCACCTCACCTCACTTCAAGGAAATACCATTGCCCGGAGGAGATATACAGTGGCCAAGATTTTCAAAACTGACAGCTAGCAACACTGTAGAAGCCTGATTTTCAGAAATTGTTGAGCAACTTCTCTATGAAAATCAGGCCTCTTTTATATGTGTCAAACTGTGAACCCAAATATCACTCGCCACCTTTGAAACGTTTGCCTGTTGCTACCAAGATACATGGAGGAGACTGCAGTCAAAGTGCTGCTCCATTCGTTTAGTTTCCTGAAGGTGAGGGTGGGTGCTACCGAAATTCAGGTCAAGGGAAGGGTAGAAGGATGGGTATCATGCAGTATGGCAGGAGGAAGAAAAAGGAAATAGGTGTGGCTGGCACAGGATGACAACATGGGATTCATCTCTGGTCTCTCAACATGGAACCCTTTCTTAGGGCGGCAGAGGGAGAGCAGGGCTATAAGGCTAAATTCATTAAATGTTTATAAGGTGCTTTAAAATCTGTAGATGGAAGATGCTCAAGGTGCAGAGCACTATCATTAGCCAACGATAGGCTTTTTTTTTAAAGCATAAAATGACAAGGATGACTTCAGATGGTTGTTCAAAAGGATTTTCTGCCAGTTCATTTTTTAGCATCTGTAATCTACTCATTATTTGCAACTTGATAGTTATTACATGAGTGAAAAAGACAAAAGCTCTTTTATACCCTAAATCAGCTTACAAAATTAATAACCATAAGATGACTTATGCAGCAATCAAAAGAGAGAGAGAGAAAGAAAAAAAAAGCAATTAGAATAACAGCTAGTTTTGAGATTCCCTGAGGGCCGCTGGTAATTAAACCAACAGCAACATGAATCTCCGTTTGATGTGGTCACGAATTTGTTTTCAAAAGAAAAATCTTTAAATAGGTTCTTTCAAGAGAAATTTTTGTAGAACAAGCTCAGCATCAATAATTAGACCAGAAATACTTTGATAAACATTACAAAGATGAAGAAGTCATTTATGGGCCAGCGGCATTTGAAGGTTAGCAATCCCAGTGATAAATAAGGTGCCGAGCATGCCTCCATCCTAAACACAAATACAACTACAACTGTATGCTCAAGTTAATTCCTTGGTAAGTAACCTGCCTGTTGTTTTTGCTATTGCCTTAAGCTTTACAAACACACAGATGCCGGACAGAAACCTTCAGTTGGGAAAACTCAGTGCAATTAAAGGGAACCACACACGTTTTTCTTACCAGGGGCCTGCACAAAGATCTAAGGTGAAGTGTATCTGTGCTAAAATATCTGCTAGCTATGTTTACTTTCCCACCCTTTTAACTGCTAACCTCACCCCTGCTGAAATGATATTGCTGGAAGTACTTCCTCCAAGAAGGCTTGAAATCTAATAATGGCCTAATTTTGCAGCACCTTTGACCACCCACAAAACCACTGAAGTTACTGGAAAATACAGGTGCTTAGCACCTTTGAAAATCAGCTGATCATAGGCCACCAAAAACTTGCTTGGTGAACATTTCAAGAGGCAAAATTGCTAAGGCAAGTATGGCCAGGGTAGGAAGCAACCAAGCTGTGGATCCATCAATGGGCACTCATTGTTCATGGTGCCCCATTGGGAATCTCTCCCCAGAGAAACATAGTAATAAAAATGGAAATAAAGGTGGCACTAGATTATCCACCAGAAAGAGTTTTGGAGCTAAATTCATGACTCATGTCATTTCATTGGACCAAAGCGGCCGACAGAATTCGGGGTGAACAACAACAACAATAATAATGGTTCTTGATTTAATCATGAGTGATTTTATCACTATTTTAAGTATTTCTTACAGTCCCAGCTCCTGGAGTGAACTGGTTCTATCCTCCATTCAGATTAAGTTTCTAGTTCATAAGGTTAGAAAGACAGACTTGAAAAAGTCACCTCAGTGCAAAATCATTCTTTGACTTTGTTCTTTTTTTTGAGAGATGATTCATAATTTTTGAAGAGTTAGGGGTTAGTAACAAGGACATTGTGATTACAAGCTCTCCCCAGGCTGAGTGCCCTAATAGTCCCTCATTGTGGTTTTACTTTGGGAGGACTGATTATTTTCAAATATCAGGCTCTTTAAGATTCTCCACAACAATATTTTACATTAAAATGCTCTACCATATTGCTGAGGCAATAAGCCCCACCTGCTTGCTTCTGCTCCATATACAATAACTAGGGATCCTGGTTTTCTCTGTTAAAAATCCAAAATTCTTGGATAAAAATCCAAAATTCTCTCATTAAAAACCCCATAATCTGTGTTTTTCCATGGTTAAAATGAAACGCCACTATATATATAGGTATCAGTTGAACGTAATGTTTTATTGATATATTTACAATTGTAAAGCAATTTGGAAGCCTACCAGTGCCTCAATCATTATAATGAAATACATGCTAAATACTTATATATTTTGGCATTTGATTTTGGTTTTTTATCATGGGAAAATCAGAGCTCCCTCTGCCCCCTTCACTCACCAGGATGTGGGTCCAGCTATGGCTGTCTCTCCCACTGCTTTATGGCACTGAGGAGCCCTGATATGCTGGTGTCCTGCCCGCACCCCTCCCTCTCAATCCATAGCCTCCCATCCCTGCCAGCCCTGCTGGTGCCCCTCACTCCTGATCCATAGCCTCTTGGCTCTGCCAGTGCCCCTTACTCCTGACCCACCGTCTCCCATGCCCCCAGGCCCTGCTGGTGCCCCTCACTCCCAACCACAGCCCCCTGGCTCTGCTTGTGCCCCTTACTCCTGACCCACCGTCTTCCATGCCCCCAGGCCCTGCTGGTGCCCTTCACTCCCGACCCCCTGCACACCACCCCAGCTGGACAGCGCCCAAGCCACCAACCCTGCCCCACTCCCTCCCTCACCATATGGGCTTGATGCAAGCTGCTGCCACCACCTCAATCTCCCCACACATTGCTTATGCCTCACCCCGCACCACCTATACCCCCCATAGACTTACTAGCAGGGAGCTTTTCTCCACCACGCTGCCTAGCTGTACTGCTGGCCACATGCACGTGTGCACGTGGAGCCCCCTGCCTCTGATCACCCTTCTCCTGCTTCCCCCTATCCCAAGCAGCCCTTGCAGGTTGGAACTCTGCCAGCCTAGAAGGGGAAACCCACAGTCTGTGAGAAATGGAAAACCCAGACCCCAGGTGATAGCCTCAGCAATGAGGCAGTGAGTACTCCGTGTGAATACCCTAAGCCACCACTCTTGAGCATGCTGGAAATCCAGGTCTTGAGCGTGGTGCCAGGAATGC
>NW_005842015.1:1884032-1981950 GCF_000455745.1 Alligator sinensis
CCTGCTGGTGAGCACAGTGACTTACAGGGGTAGGCCCACTGACTAAGTGTGAACTGCTCAGTGGTGAAAGCAAGGGTTTCACAATCAGGGCCTAACTAATTAATCATCGTAATACCCCTGGTTACCCATATATGAGTTTACCCATTAAACAGACAAGAAAGATGAGGCAGAGAAGAAAAATGGTGCATCAGACTAGATGTCAGAGTCACAATTAATACTCAGTTGGGTCCATCTCCCACTGCTGTTCTCCCTTTGCCCACTCATTGATAGGCTGTAGGCTCCACGTTTCTTCCTCTAAGTAATGATGACTATTCTATAAGGCATAAAGGGTCCAAATTTGTAAGCATATCCCATTCTGGCAGACCACACGAACAGAGGAAAGTTTAGCACATTTCACAGTATTGCTTTTCAAAACAATATACTGGATGACTGAAGTCACTTCTGAAATGCAGCCTTGTCTAGAGTGGAATTCAGCACCTTTTAAACATTGTACAACAACTCTGCACAGCATTTACAGATAAGAAATATAGAATACTACATGCAGTTGAAATTTCAGGTGGAACTTATTTATGATAGAAAGAATTAGGTTGCCTGATGTGTCCTGAGCAGTTCACTACAGGCTAATACAGCTACATTAAAAATATACCCAGGACATTTACTGTTGACACAAGATAAGGAGCTCCATTTTACTTCTTATCAAAAAACTTGCACCTTTATCAAGCATAGTGTCTCCTAGCTTCATGCTGGCTGTCACCTCATTTATGACTCCTTTGGGGTAGAGGGAGGAAAGGGCCACTTATTGAACTGACTCCACCACTTTGTACAGCAGGCAGTCTCCTGCACTCTGGAAGGTGTTGCATTCAGGTTCTCAGCCAGCCAAGCCATACTTAGGTTGTAAAATCTAACAGGATCAGAGCACAAACTGGCATGGTTGCAAGCACTTCCTAATCTTCCTTCCTTCTCTGAAAGAGTGAAAAGCATTACTCTGAAGTTGTTAAATCATTTTCCCCATCTCTTTTTCTTCCTAAAAGTACTGATTTTCTTCTCTACATTGCAAAATGCATTTTCCAAAGCAACGAATGATTCCTTTGGCTTTGTGACAGCTAGGATAGTTGAATCAGCCAGCCACTCATTGGCAGAACGTAACTGTTCGTTTTTGCTTCCTAACTATTACAAGCTTTGGAAAAAATATGTTTTCCTGTACTACTCGTTAAACTGTTCACAGGTTAAAATGCTAGAATGGGTTTGAAAAAATTAAGTAATCAATTTCCATAAATACTTTTCTCTGATTTGGCCAATCATCATTGAAATGCAAAAGGAGCCCAAATGCATTTCAATATGGCTACAGGACAAAATTATATTAATCTTTCTACTTCCTGATATTTTGGCCTACTGATTAAAGAAACTGAGTTCTCCCAAACCTAGAAATCAATTTTAGTTGAATTGTAGAACAGCTACTGTTCAAATATGAGAATAACACCATCATAGCACCTTGCACCCCTAGCCTGCATGGCAGGATGTGTGCTTTTGGGACTGGGGATCAGAACCCAATCACGCTCTATTTATCAGTGTGGGTGAAGTCTGAGATCACGATCCTGGACTTCATCTGTATCGACAACTTGAAAGCCAGGTGCCCAGCAAACAGCAATCAGCTGATTACTGTTTAGTTCTGGGACTGCATTGGGGCCCACTGAAGACCTGGTGCGATCCTAACCCTGCCACATGCTCAATTTAAGGAGCAACAGAAATCAGCCACAAAAATATACATTTTTCTGTAATATTTTTTGGCTAGTTTTCCTTTTTGTTATGAAATTAATTCCCTAAATGCCTGGCTAGGTTACTATTACGACACAATTAACAGACTAATCATGTCTTAAGTATAACATCTTCTAGGGCCATTCTCAAAGACCATTACCAAAGTTGTATCATAACTTCCTTTACACAGCTGGGAAAACTGAGGCTTGGAAAAAGTCAATGACTAGATGACTTCTTGAGTTCCCTTTCCAGACCTATTGTTTTCTGATCCTTTAATTTAACTAAGGTCATGAGGCAAACTGAAGGCAGTTACTATGGCTATGATTCTTTGATCAGATGACAGACATCTTTCTTGCTTGTGGATTTGAGAAATTGCATGGTCAACTTCAAATACAGTGTTTTCAGAGCCACTGTTTTCAGCACATGAGTTTAATCATTTTCAATGCATCTCCACATAAAAAATACCAACACAAATATAATTTGATCTGGTTTATTGAGTTGGTTTTTGCTTCTCTTCAGTAATGCATGCAGCACAAAAGCAAGCAAGAAAGCAAAATAAAGACAAATAAGCCTACATCTTAGGAAGAAATGGAGGCCAATAGAGGTTATGTTTCAACCATAATGATTCTTTAAAGTCCCCTCCTCTATAAGAAGAAAGTGACACGGGCTGAGAATAAGTGTCACTTTCCAGCGTAGCAATTTCACATGCAGGCTTACCTTTCAGAGCTTGGGTTGAACCCCAGGCTTGAGATCCTGCTGTTTTGATTGGTGGAGCCCATCCACCAATCAGGAGGCAGCATGAGAAATAACATCAGGTTCCTTTTCTGAGGGGAGGGGGAGAAGAGCTCCCCCAGACCTGACTGAAAACTGCAAACTGCCAGGTCCGGAAGACTTCGGGGGCGGAGCCCTGGAGCGTATAAAAGGAGCTGCATGCCCAGCACAAGGGGCAGATGTGTCCGGGACAGAGAAGAAAGAAGAGCGGGGTTTAGAAGAGCTGAGGAGACCTGCTCAGCAGGGTGAAGCAGTAGCCCAGGAAGAGCCCCTGAAGACTTCTATCAGTGGGGAGCGTGGCATGTCTCCAGTGGTTCGGCTCTCGGTGCACAGCACAGCGCATGGCATCCAGACCCTGGGAGCTGCGGGAGGCGGCTCGGGTCTGCAACCTCTGGCAGGCAGCCAGAGACACGGTGTACAGGCCGGTGCACAGAGCAGGATCTTTGGAGCCCCAGGGGCGGCTCAGGTCCTCAACCCCCAGAACGAAGCTGGGAGCTCAGTGCAGGAGGCGCTGCACAGAGGGTGAGACACCCTGGGAGCTGCTTGAGGTGTCTCGGGTCTACAGCTGCTGAAATGGGGCAGCAGTTCAGTGCAGATGACACTGCCCAGAGGGTCTGGGAACAGACTGAGCCCTGGCACTGCACAAGGCTGTCCAGGCCTCCAACCCCTAGCACAAGGCAAAGCGCCCACTACACAAGGTGGTACATGTGGCCCTAAGCCAGGACAGCGGCAGCAGAGTCAGGCGGCAGGAAAACCCAGTGGGGAACAGAGCTTGACCTGGAGAACAAGAGGCAACCCTCTGGGACTGTGGAATAGTAAGTTACCCTGGAGAGAGGGTCTCCACAGGGGAGGGACCCCCGAGGGTTGTGAAGGGGCACCACGTGGGCCGCTCCTGGGTGACAGCTAGTGAGCTTAGGAGTCTTTGGGGGTCTTCCTCTCCTTTTTCTTTCCCCCCACCTCCTTTCCTATAGTGGTACTTTGGGAGTGGGGCTCCTGCCCTAGAGGGCACCCAGGTAGTCTAAGGACCGCTGCTTATAGTTTTGGACTGTGCCTACAGTTTATGTGAATAATCTGAAGTAATCGTTTGTATATGAATAGAGTTATAAGGTTGCCCAAACAATATCCTTTGGTCTGGTTTGTTCTATTGTTCATCTGTATTTTAAATGATAACTGGGTGTGTGTATATCTCTGTGTGTGTGTAAATAAAATAGGATTTGTTCTGTAAATTTGTACACACATATATATAATCTATGTCCTTACCCTTTAATGGTTTTGTTCTTATAATAAATCTGTATAAAGTTAAGTAATTGATTGACTGGACCTGACTGTATAGGGGATGGAGGCGGCCGCTAGGCTGTTGTGTCCCTCTACAGCACACTGCCCTGCCAATAATTCCCTCAATTGGAGAGGGAAGTACAAACCTGTGTACACCCGGGCTACACATGAATGTTTCATGTAGGTCAAACTTTGACTTCTGCACATTTGGGGTCCAATGTTGCAAGGTGCTGAACACTTCCTCTAAGGCTCAACGTGTCCTTGACGCCCATTGAGCTTTTGAATTATTACTATATATGCATTGAGGAAGAACAAACTATATGTGAAAACACACAGTGCGTCTCGAACCCAATTTGACCTCTCAGCTGTCCCATTGCTTGGGCTATGTTACTTCTCTATGAAGTCTTCCCTTTTTAATATAGGTTTCTTTTGCAAAACAGGGCTTGATTTTCAGCTTGTTTAGAACTTGCTAATATCTCTGGCCTACTTTTTCTGGGAGATGTCTTGGATTATCTAGAGGCTAAATTACCAGCAACAATGCATGAGCTGCCAATCAAAGCTGAGCCCATAACTCCTGTGCATAGCAGTGATTACACAATACAAGAGGTCAAAACAAGGTTTCTCTCCCTGTGTATTGTAACTGCAGCCTATTTACAATTCTGTGGTTAATTTCATTATTGGAATAGGCTTGTATATCAGAGCTGGACAAAGAAGCTTTCCAAGTGTAGAAAATGACTTGAACTTGACCTTTGCTGAGAGTCCCACAGCCTGTGAGTGCTTTTGTTTGTACAGTGAACACCTGTACTAATCATGCACTTCACTAACTTAGGGTCACCGCTCATGGCAAAAGTTTTAAATCAGCCACCACAGGGGACAGACATTATTATATTACCACATAGTCATTTTGCAACTGCAAGGGGTAACATCTAAAATTAATCCAACCAAACCTCAAACCAAGCAAACCCCACCACATAATCAAATATCTAAGGATCTAAAGATACAGTTTGCATACTAAAAAATATCCAGTTTTCCACCACAAGGCAGGTTGAGACTAAGTCTAGAGAGTCCAAAATGGTGGGGGAAGATTTAGGAAATAATCAAGTGCTATTGTCAAGATCTATAATGCGGTATTAGTTTAAGATTAAATCATGCATTCTTTTCGCTTTTGTGTTCATGGTCTCATAGTGCAGTAAGGTTTTGATCCAGCAAAGCTCATAAGCTTGTGAGTAACGTCAAGTGACTCTATTTCAGTAGTCGTGTGTCACGGGGACCACTCAGGCCCTCATAGTTATGCATGTGAGCTCTATATTTTAAGATATTTCCAGTCATCAGAATCTTCCCCAAAACTCATCATTGGCCTTCCCCACTTTCAGCTGATGCAAGTTGACATTGGTAAAGCTAAACACACCGTTGTTTATTCTATGTCTCACATGGGCGATGGCAGGTACCTGTCCTCAGCCATTACTATGCTGCTGCTTCCTAGATGATAACTGACATTCCTCTTGCTGTTTCTGTTCCAGAGAGGTTAAACTACCAACAGACAATATGTGGGAGTCGGTTGGTATGTCTCAAGTACCACAAACACTGTGCAGGGTTTTTAAGCTATAGCTACTTGATGACAATAATGCTACAAGTTTAACAAGCCCGCTCCTAAATTGCCTTGCTATTCCTTGGTGTTCTGTTACCAAAGGCAATATATGCAGGGAATAACAGAGTTCAAAATAATGGTGTCCCAGGTTTGGAGACAGATTGCACGTCTAATGTATCTACTCTGAAAGCCAGCCTCTGAAAGGTCAGAGGAGTTTGCAGATATTACATTCTGCCAACTTCTCTCTCCATCACTGTGTCAGCCAGCCAGTGATTAAAGTTTATCAGCAAATCTCAGAGCTTGAGCAATTCATGCACGAGCTGAAAGGTTACTTCAGATTCATGCTTGCTCCAGTTAAATACACCACACAGGACTGACATTTTCTTTAACGTAGTAACAACATAATTCCTATCATATAAAACTTAACTCAAAGTGCCTGACAAACAGGGTGAAAAGGAGTGTCTACTGAAATGTAGCAGCCACTTCACACCAACAGTCAGATTTTGAGAACAGGAAGTGGAAAGGAACTTCTCCAAGTGAAACTAAAAGCAGGGGCAAAATAACTGATAGAGGTCTGGAAATCTGCCCCCTCTCCCTTCCCTGACTTCCCACTGAGCAAATGTTCAAATTTTCTGCAGTCTCAAGCCCCCAGAATCATAAAAAACTCTATGCAGTGGCTCTAGAAACTACCAGCACCTCTCCAGAAAGAGCTATTAAACCAATGTTTTATGGGAAATTCCCTCTAAATCCATTAATCTATATTAACTCTATATTTTACAAGTGCATAGCTACATTTTTAAATGACCCAGGCATGAATAATAAGCGCACACAGTTCTCATACTTTCTCAATAGGATGCATTAGATAGAGAACAAAAAGGGACTTTAATGCTATGTGCTAAGAAACGATCCACTATTATGCAGAAATAAAACACTTTTTCCAACAATGCATCCTAAACATATAATGGGACTGATCCTCTTTGCTTTTATAGAAGAATAAATCAGGAGTAAATTGACTGATGCCAGTGAAACTAGCCTACTGTGAGTGACCTGAGAATCTGGGCTGCCATCAGTCCTTCTCAGAATAGACCAATCTGAAGCATGCCGGCTCCCTCATTCTCACATGCCATAGTAATACTTCACATACTGTTACACGGGGCTGATGTCATACAAAGGGTTTTTTTAAGCAACTCTTATCAGGACACAAGCTCTAACAGTGGCTCTACTTACACCATTAAGAAAAATAGAACAAGCAGTGAAGTACAACTATGTTACATGCCATTTATATTTTATCCTTTTCTTATTCAAAATCACCGATTTCATTTTCTAAAATAGCACAGGGTACATAAAAATATACCACAAAAAAAAAAAGAAAGCACTCTGAATAAATCTGAAGCAGCTGAAGTTTTGATACAAAACTGCAAAGTTTTTGGAATGTGCTGTAAAATTATTAAGTATAAGGTTATTTGAAGTGTAATTTTAAAAATTTGTTTGCAAGGCATTTAAATAAAACACTCCTCAGACTACATGTAAAAGTCCCGAACTGCAGAACAATAATGTGCTTGTGAATTAGGACCATAAATTCCCTATTTTCAGAATGTGACAGACTTTAGGAGCATACATGATTGAGTCAGCAGTTACTAAGACACATACTTACAGTACAGGCCACTGAAGTCTCAAAACCACCATTTATCATTTCCTGAGAGAACAGTTTCTTGGCAAAGCTCCTTTAAAAACAACATTTTTTTTTCCAAAACAACCAACCATCCCAGCAGGCTATGAATACAACTATAATTTGGTCTATTTTTCAGATCAAGTAGGCTGTGTTCTGGTTTATAGTTGATTAAAGAAGCCTTCTTTCCAAATTTTTAAAACTCTGTTTGTAGCAAGGTAAATGCTATAGAAAACTAGTTCTAACATAGTGCCAGTATGGAGCAAACTGTACACAGACAAGATAAAAAAAGATGTAAATACATACATAATTTAAAGTTGTATGCCCAGCTTTCATAATGCCAAACTCAGCTGGCACACAGGGTTTGAGCCCTGGGCAAACCCTATGATAGAGCCATTGGGGCGGAGTGGGGGGGTGAGCACAGGAGTTTTACCTAAGAGTCCCCAGCTTCTGCTGCTGCATGCTTTGCCTGTCTCAGCTCTTGCTCTTAAAGCAGAAACATTAACAAGATGTCTGTGCTTCAGCTGTTGCTGTAAGAGCAATGCTAGGGGACTGTTCCTGCTGCTGGGGCACAGACTCTTGTGCAGGTGGGGGGGATGATGTTGGCACCCTTTTTAAGTCAGCAACCGAGGCTGGTGTCCCTTTTGTCCATGTCTAGTTATGTTATTGCCCTGCCAATCTGCTAGCTCTGGTTTCTAGTAAAAATAATTGGTCTCGGGTTTAATTTTCTCTCAAGAAACTGCAGTAGCTCAGCCTATTAAATGCCCTTGATGTATTATGATGGTGCATTTTTTACATTACAGTTGCACCAAGAGGACTCACCTGAGTTCATTTCCTTAATGTGTTGAGAGCTGTACACAAACAGTAAAAGAGAATCCATGCCTTGACTAAGTATATGAGATAGAAAAGGAATGGAAAACAGGTCTGTTTTATAGACAAGAATCTAAGACACTGAGGAATTAAATGATCTGTCTATGACTACACAAGAGATCTGTAGCAGAACTGAGACTTGAACCTAGACCTCTAGGGACAGAAATTACAGATAAACTGGTACGCATGATTGGAAACTGGCTCAAATCTGTAACACAACAGAAGTTCAGTGCTCATAAACCACTTCCAAAATAGCTGAAGCCAATTTAAGATAAACCTGGATGGCTGCAGTATCAGACTTATAAGGTTAAAGAGTTTATTGAACTTTTATTCCAGATCCCCTCCAGATTCAACTTAACTCAGAGTCCACCATCCCAGGATGCTTTGCACCTCCCTGCAAGCCCACCTCACAAGGTGGGCAGGTTAGCCTTGGCCCAAGCTGTTTGTTCCTGCAGAGAAGGAATGCATGCTGTAGCACCACCCCTCTCCCCCCCGGCTTGTGGCCTGGGCCACTGTAGGCATGCGGCTGCATTTTAGGAGTCAAAAGTGAATGTCTGTTCACTTGCTTGTCAGTGCAATCTATGCAGCTTAGATGAACATGCAAAGATTGAATTGAGTCAGCCTCAGGCTTTCAGACTGCGTACTTAGCCCTGAAGTCCAAAGTCACTACACTGAACAACTCATCTTTTCTCTTTAATCTTCTTCACATGAAGTTACTACAAGAGGTGTACGTAGCAAAACTTTCCATTATAAACTTAACAAGGGATGTCTCTGGCTCTAGACTATGTACATGGAGAGCTTGAACACAGCAAAAAAAGTATTTGACTTCAGCTCTTTCCAAAAAAGCCCATGTGAATATCTGATAGGTACTTATGGGTTGCTGCTCAAGGTTTTTGGAAAAGCCAGATTTCAAAAATATCTTGGTGGTATAATTTCTATATGTACATAAACATGGGTGGATACATGAGAGGAGGAGCAGCCACACCCCCTTGGCTGTGCACTGCAAGCTCAGTCAACTCACTGACTGGTCAGCACAGCTTTTTTGGTGCAGCTCTGGAACACAGCGGGTGAATGCCACTCCTGCTGCCACTTCCTCCCAGTTTTCTCCTGCCAGCAGGCAAAGGGGTGGGGGCAAGCATCAGGAGCTGCCAATTTGGCAGCAGATAAGAAGATGGGGGCAAGCATCAGGAGCAGCACTGACAAGCCAGTAAGGGCAGAGAGCTCACTGCACATGCACCACACAGCTAAAGTGGGGTGCATCCACATCCTTCACTCTGTCCTGCATCTACCCCTGTAGTTACATATATATCATCTTCCTTAGGAGGTAAATGAAATCTAAATTCTCACAAGAGTTCCTTCTTGTAAACAGACAGAAATTTTCATATGTTGGAAAATATTATCACAAAATCTTTATATAAATGGATTTCACCAAACATCTGACTTGTCCATCCTCACACTTACCAGCATCTCTTGAGATTTGGGAAACTTCACTACAAAATACCTCTTAGCACTGAGCAGTGCCAGCCTGGAGCCCTACCTAAACAGGTCAGGATCTTCCAAACCAACCGTAGAAGAGCCATGCACAGCAGAGCAAGGGATTGAAATGTAGTAAGAACAAATGGTTTAACTATATACAGCAGATGTTGAGGAAGGAAAAGAGTGACAGAGAAACACAACACAAAATTTATACTAGGAATATAAACCAATTTACATTAAATGTGTTCCAAATCTCTTACCCCATCTCAGCCATACAGTACTGTCATTCTGTAAGCACACATGTTCGAGTATATGCATATGTATACATAAGGAGCAAACAATACCGGAACCCTGAAAACAGGCCAGCTAACACTGGAGTTTGAGTGGAAGTCTGTAAAGGGAGTTTCTGCTCTGTGTTTTAAGAGCAGTTTCTGCTCTGAGTTTTAAGAGCAGTTTCTACTCTGTGTTTTTAAGTGTAGGTTAGTTGAGCCAGCTGAGCGCTTTAAGGGAAAGACATGGAACTTTTTTTTGTTTGCTTGTTCTAAGAGGGACCAGAAAAAGTAGCAATCGGTGCTGGATGATCATCATGTCTGCTTACTCATCCCCTGCCAGGGCAGATTCTGTTTAGATGGGGCCTCTGTCCCAGGTGCTTCCACCCAGGCCTTGGTTTGCTTTGCAGGGAATCTGGCCTGTAGGTCTGTGGTGAAGACAGCCAGGTGGGGGAGTGGGTGCCTGGAGACTGCGGGGCCGCTTTCCTCTCACTTGTCTGTGCACATCTCCAGGCAGAGCGCCAGTGGGTGGCGTCCACTGGCTCCTTAGATGCCTTTGAGGACCAGTGGGTGTGGCCCAGGAGGGCTCTGCTCGGTGTCTCCCTCAGGTGCACTTATTTTCACGTTTTGACCCTTTGACCCACATGACACTCCTATCCTGTTTTTTGCCTTTTTTGTCCCAAGAATTCTGTTGTATCTTTCACCCATTGGCCCCACACAGTAGAGGCTATTAGTTAGCTAGGTGGGCCTTAGAGTCCACGATACTTGAAGGATACAAATAGACAGGTGGGGGAGTGAATTCAGCAGTAATGTAACTGAAGGAGAGAGCACAATTGGGGAACCAGCCCTGAGCACTGTCTTTGTGCTGGGGCGAAAAACAGCTATTGCTGCAGAGAGAGCTGACTGTGCTGCCGCAATCTGCATGGCAGGAGCTGGCAATACTCTGGGCACTACATGGCTCCTGTGGACATAAGAGTGGCACTGCTATGCCTTTGGAATTCAGTGCAAGAGGTGAACTGCCTCAGGAAATAGGTTAGGGAGCTGAAGGAAGGGGTGGCTAGCATCTGTGAACATGGAGACTCCATTTACACAAGGCAAAACTAGACCTCCTATGGAAAAAAGCCTCCCAGAGAAGAATGTATGGAATGAGGAAGATCTAGATACTCAGGAAGGTGGGAGGTGGCATCTGGTCATCTCTAGTAGCAGGCAGTACTCTACCCGCTAACCATTAAGGTAAAAAAAAACATATATAAAGCCTGATATCACAGAAGAAGGACCAACTCCCATCCTCCATCTGCCCAGTGGATAAGATGAAGCTGTCATGGGCTTAAATTGAAACAAGGGAGATTTAGGTTAGATTTTAGGTAGAACTTTCTCAGTAGGAAGGTACGTAGGCACTGAAACAGATTACCTAGAGAGACTTTGGAATCCCTGTCAGTGGAAAATTTTAAGTGAAGGTCAGACATACATTTGTTAGAGATCATTTAGACCAAGATGATATGACTCTGAGCAGGCAATTAGAATAGATCATCTCTTGAGGTCCTCTTCAGCTTTATTTTTTCAAGGTTCTGTGATATTATAGGCAGGGATAGTAGCACTGCCTGAATTGAAGGTTACCCAAGACTTCCGACTATAAGGCCATATATCTGGTTATTTATAACTTTATGAAAATGTAATTGATACAGCTGGAATTTCAATAAGGTAAGTTAGCTAAAACAATCCAATCATTTTTGAGGTTGAGGTTTTGCCCATGTTAAAAAAATTCTTACAACCCTAATGCCATTCTTGCTGGGCATCTAGATGTTAATTACAATTTTTCAGACATGTATAAATGGCTAAGTACGGGTGTTTTCTCACAAGAACCGCAAAAGGCATATTCCTGACAACAGGGCAATCTTCCCAGGTAAATTTCAAGTCTCTTTCAAAACAAGGAGATGCTAGAGCTCCTCAGTGAACAGCAAAATATCTCGTTTTATAATGTCACACTTGTAAATGGATCAACAATTTTAGCTGAAATATTCCAAAAATAGAAAAAGTTCAGCTTGAAGCAGACACCTATAATGGAAAATTTCAGGCCAGACAGGTAAAGTCTGTGAGCAACTAAAATTCGAATCTTATAATGAGAAGTATCCTATTTCGGGGGCAGCATTTTACAGTGTGGAGCCACTTTAATGGAACTTAGCTCTGAGTACAGGCTGTGCACAAGCCAGCCTCTGTCACCAGAGCTGGAAATGGAAGTAAGTTGCAATCATTACTTCACATCCATGGTGCCAACACTGCCCCCACTCCCCACTGCCCAGCAGCCACGACGGTGAAGCACCCTGCTTCCAAAACATGGCCAAAACATTACCAAAACTCCCCAGCTCTACAGGACAGATTAAATGGTTCTATGAGCCAGACTTGACTCATGGGCTGTAGGTTGCCAATCCCTGTCCTAAATTGTTATGGAAATACTCTAAAACAGTGGTGCTCAATCTTTTTGGCTGGTGGGCTGGATGGGCAGTGCCCAGGCTGATGATACCAATGCAGCATAGGGCGATGCCTCAGGACCCCATGTGGCTGTCTAGAGTGGAGCAGGGGGTATTTCAGTTTCAACTGCCCCTATGGGGGAGGAGAGGATGTGGCCCAGCTCAACCTGGCCCCATGGGGGAAACAAGCTGTGGCTCAGCCCCATCCAGCCTAGCGGGTGAGGGGAGGGGGCATGCTAGTGGCCACAGGTGCCTGCTGAAGGCAGAAGCAGCGAGGGTCCCGATCCATTTTTTTTTTGGAGGAGCCTGCCTACTTCTCCCACAGCCAGGGGGGCCAGTAACCTCTGCCATTAATGTGTCATGTTATGCCTGCCCACCCCCACAGCTGCAGGAGAGGTGGACAGACTCCATAAAAAAAAAAAAAAAAATCAGACCTCTTGCCACTTTTGCCGTCAGCAGGTCCTGTGGCTGGCAGGATCCCTGGGGCCACCTGGGAACAGGCTGGCTTGTCCCTGGAGCCTGGGAAAGCTAGTAACCTGCTCAGGCAGCCTGGCACCTCATATACTATCCTTGCTGCCTTCTTTGGCTGCCAGCACATCCAGCCACCCTCCTGCCATCTTCCCACACTGCCCTAGGGGCAAGCCAGCTCATTCCTGGGCAGTCCCAGGCATCCTGCTGGCTGCAACAGCTTGCTGAAGGCAGAAGTGGTGAGGGGCCCAATCCTTTTTTTCCTGAGGAGCCTGCCTGCCTCTCCTGAGGCCAGGGGATGAGCTGACTAGTGGTTACAACATTCTAAGTTGCAATGTTGCAAACTAAACTACATCAGGATGTAGTTTAGTTTGCAACAATGCAAACTCATTTAAAACCCCCAAAACTCACATACGTGTAATGTGTGGTGCCCTTAAGCCACACAAAGGGAAATCTTCATTATGTGTACAAGCACCCATACTGTTGGTTTGGTCTTCTGCAGAGGTCATCGGTATAACTTGTCCTGGCCAGGAAATGAAATTTATGTTTCATGGGAAACTATGACATTTTGAAATTTCTTTCCAGAGTGTCAAAATCTTGAAATAGGTCACGGAGTGAAAATCTGAAGCTATTTTGATTTGAAAACATCTAAATGAGCTCAGGAAAAAGTCCTGTTTTGATAAGGCTGAAAGATTTCATTTAAAAATGTTCAAACATTACACTATCCTGTAAAAGTCAAAACAACACAAAAGAAAACGAGAACATCTAAACCAAATGTTTTGATGTTATTGGATTGAAATATTTTAACGTTATTGGAATAAGTAAAAAATGTCCAAGCAAATCATGTTGAAAGATTTTAATGGAAAATGTTGTTGAAATAGACAAGTTCCCACAAAATCTTTCAATTGCAATAATAAAATAGCATTTTTGGATGGAACAGTGTTCTGTCAAAATGTTTTTGACCAGCAGTATTTGCTATATGTAATTAAATAAATAGGATTCTCATATTTTATATGAAGTCATCTAGCAAAATCTAAAATGGCTGTTTCTTGTTCCTTTCCTGCCATCAGTACTCTTTGTAGGGGATTTTGATATTACAAGAGCCTACTCAATTGGGAATCACTAACTGAGAGAGTCAGCTTGTGAAGAAATCCCTGCCATTAGGGTTATCGGTTTTAAAATAATATACAAAACTGAAAAATTTCCTGTTTCTATTACTGGATCTACCTGGCTCTTTTCAGCAATCCCTATTGTGGTATTGGTGGGAGAACTGCTGTGTCCTACACAGAATTATAACTATTAACTCTGTGATTGAAAATAAAATAAGAATGGCCCTTGTACAGTGAAATGTGCGTCTCTACTCTTAATCCTACCCTGAGTAATGGGAGTAATGTGACTTAGTTGGGACCCTTCCAAAGCATGCTAAATTTTGAATTAATTGCCTGAGGACACTATAGACTAGAACTAATGTTACAATCTAGGTGATTTGTAATTAGGAATAGAAAGCTCTGTCCTAAGTGCAGGACTTGCTCTTGTCCTTATTGAACCTCATTTGATTTATTTTGGCCCAATCTTCCAATTTGTTGAGGTCTCTCTGAATCCTAGCCCTACCCTCCAGCATATCTACTACTTCCCCCAGCCTGATGTCATCTGAAAACTTGCTAAGGGTGCACTCCATGCCACCTTCCAGGTTGTTGATGAAGATATTGAGCAAAACCCACCCCCTGGGGCACTCCACTTGACATCAGCCACCAAATAGACATTGAGCCACTGATACTCCGAGTGAGATAATCCAGCCAGTTTTCTATCCACCTTACAGTCCATGCATTCAACCCATACTTCCTTAACTTGCGTGCAAGAATGATGTGGGAGACCATATCAAAAGCCCTGCTAAAGTCAAGGTATATCATGTCCACTGCTCTCCCTGCCTCCACAGAGCCAGTCATCTCATCATAGAAAGCAATCAGGTTGGTCAGGCATGACTTGCTCTTCGTGAATCCATGCTGACTGCTCCTAATGTCCTTCTCCATGTGCTTAGATTTGGATTCCCCAAGGACCTGCTCCATGATTTTTCCAGGGACTACAGTGAAGCTGATTGTTCTGTAGTTCCCTGGATCCTCCTTCTTCCCTTTCTTAAAGATGGGCATGATATTTTTCCTTTCCCAATCATCCGGGACCTCTCCCAATTGCCATGATTTTTCAAAGTTAATGGCCAGCAGCTCTGCAATCACATCAGCCAATTCCCTCAGTACCCTCAAGTGCATCCTATCTGGCCCCATGGACTTTTACACATCCAGCTTTTCTAAATAGTCCCTAACCTGTTCTTTCAACACTGTTGGCTGCTTGGCTTCTCCCTAAACTGTGCTCCCAGGTGAAGTAGTTTGGGAGCTGACCTTATCTGTAAAGGCAAAGGTAAAAATGATATTATTTCAGCCTTTTCTGCATCATCTGTCACTAGTTTGCCTCCCCCATTCAGTAAGGGACCCACACTTTCCCTGATCTTCCTCTTGTTGCTGCCATACTTGTAGGAAAACTTCTTGTTACTGGCTTCTCCCTAAACTGTGCTCCCAGGTGAAGTAGTTTGGGAGCTGACCTTATCTGTAAAGGCAAAGGTAAAAATGATATTATTTCAGCCTTTTCTGCATCATCTGTCACTAGTTTGCCTCCCCCATTCAGTAAGGGACCCACACTTTCCCTGATCTTCCTCTTGTTGCTGCCATACTTGTAGGAAAACTTCTTGTTACCCTTTATGTCCCTTGCTAGTAGCGACTCTAACTGCACTTTGGCCAACCTGATTTCATCCCTGAATACCTGAGCAATACTCTTATACTACTACCTAGTTGTTTGTCCAAGTTTCCATTTCTTGTAAGCTTCTTTTTTATGTTTTAGCTCACTGAAGAGTTCCCTGCTAAGTCAAGTTGGTCTTCTTCCATACTTGCTAGTCTTCCTGCACATCAGGATGGTTCATTCCTGTGCCCTTAGTAACATTTCTTTAAAGTACAACTAGCTCTCCTGTACTCTGTTCCACCTCAGACTTGTCTCCCAGGGCACCCTGCCCATGAGTTCTCCGAGTGAGTCAAAGTCTGCTTTGCTAAAGTCCAAGGTCCTTACTGTGCTGCATTCCTTCCTTCCTTTCTTCAGGATCCTGAACTCAATCATCTCATGGCCCCTGCTGCCCAAGTTGTCATCTACTTCTACACTGCCCACCATGTCTTCCCTGTTTGTGAGCAGCAGGTCAGGAAGAGCACAGCCACTAGTTGGTCTCTCCAACACTTACACCAGGAAGTTGTCTCCAACACTCTCCAAAAACTTTCTGGATTGCTTGTGGACTGTTGTATTGCCCTCCCAGATATCAGGGTGATTGAAGTCCCTCATGAGAACCAGGGCTGGTGATTGGAAAATTTCTGCTAGGTGTTTGAAGAAAGCCTCATCTACCTCATCCTGGTCCTGTTTGAAGAACGCCTCATCTACCTCATCCTGGTCCGGTGATCTACAGCAGACACCCACCATGATATCACCCCTGTTGCTCTTACCTTTGACCCTAATCCAGAGACTTTCAACAGGCCTATCTGCCGTTTCATGCTGGAGCTCTGAGCAGTCATGTGGCTCTTTTACATAAGGAGCAACTTGTTCTCCTCTTCTCCCCTGCCTGTCCTTCCTGAACAGTTTATACCCATCCATGACAGTGCTCCAGTCATGTAAGGTATCTCACCAAGTCTCTGTTATTTCCATTACATCATAGTTCTGTGTCTGTGTGAGGACTTCCAATTCTTCCTGCTTGTTTCCCAGCCTTTGCGCATTCATGTACAGATTCCTGAAGTAACCACCCAATTGCTCTACTTCCTCAGGAAGAATGAGAAGGCCTCCCCTATTGCCCCGTCCTGCTTGTGCTTCCTCCAGGTCACCCACTTCCCCACATTAGGTTAGCAAGCCTGTCTACGAAGATGCTTTTCCCTCTCTTTGTCAGGTAGATCCCATCTCTTCCTAGAAATCCTTCTTCTTGGAACAACATCCCATGGTTGAAGAAGCCAAAGCCCTACTGGTGACATCATCTGCGCAGCCATGTATTGATCTGCAGGATGCACCCACTCCTGACTGGGCCCTTCTACTCGACTGAAAGGATCAAGAAGAACACCACTTGAGCCCCTGTCTCCTTCACCCTTGCACACCCCTGTAATCACCTTTGATCTGCTCAGGGTCACCCCTTGCAGTATCATTAGTGCCCACATGGATAGTATGGGCAGTAGTCAAAGGGCCAGACAAGTCTCAGTAATGAGACTTCCATGACATTTTGGATCTAGGCTCTGGGCAAACAGCAGACCTCCTGAGACAACAGGTTAGGCTGGCAAATGGATGCCTCTGTCCGCTGCAGAAGGGAGTCTCCAACCCCACTATCATCTGTCGCTTCCTTTTGGTGGTGTGGCAGGGCACCAGTGGTGCCTGCCACTTTAAAGGCTAGATCAAGCACTCAGCAGGTGTTTGATTACAGTGGCCATTTTAGAACTCTGGCTGCCTATGTAAATAAGAGCTGGGAGGCAAGCAAGAAACATCGCCTGACTGAGCTGCTGCATGGGAACATTTTGTAGGAAGGAGCAGGAGGCTCTTGTCCTGGGCATGACCTAAAACTGCACCCTGCCAGGAGTCGGTGGTCTGGTGGGGCTCCCAGTGGCATGGAAGCCCCCAGGAAAAACCAGGCCAGTTACTACCCTGATGAAAGGTGGGTAGGGGCACCTTAACCCCAGCCGTCACCTTCGGGTGGGTTATGTTCCATCTAATCCTGGGAAGGCCAGGTAAGCTTCTTGAAGTGCCTGAGCCTGCTGAGGTGAGTGACCCTGTGAGGCCAGGCATGCTTTGTGAAGCACCTGAGCTTAGAATGGGGGACCCCAATCCCTGAGTGCAGGCAGGCAGCACCTCACCTAACTGAGGGACCTGACTGGTCAATGCTGGGGCCAGGACCCATATAGGGGTCAAAAAGGCCAGGGGCCCACTGCGAGGGACACCCATATAGAGCAGAGAAGCGCCTGGCCTGAGACGGGGCCAGGGCTTAAAGGGAAGCCAAAGGTCCCAGGGAAGGGGCCACAGCTAATGGGCAAAGGGGATGGTTGAGTTGACTGCCTGAGATGCCATCTGCGAGGCTTGGGTTATGGTATAGGGGTGGAACAGAGCCACGGATAGCCCCCCGCTCCACCCCCAATATCGGGGTGTATAATGGGCAGCCTCTCACCTAATTATTACATCAATATTATTATATCAAGGCATGGCAGGAGAGAGAGGTGGGTGGCTAACCTGTAGACAGGGGGCAGGCCAGTGCTTTCACCGGGCATGAAAGCTCACCCCAGTCAGATTGGTTTCTTGCCTGCCTCACAGAAGTAAACTGCTCTTGTTTATATACGTGGCCAGAGTCCTGAAACGACCGCTGTAGTCAAACACCTGCTGAGTGCTTGATCTAGCCCTTAAAGTGGCAGGCATCATTGGTGCCCTGCCACAGGTGGCAATGGTCATGATTCTCCCAACCTTGGGGATGCCTGGCTTGGCCTGGCCTGTTCCACCAACAGAATGTGTTCCTGCTCCTCTTCCTCTGGCGCTAGGGATCTATATCTGTTCTTCAGGCAAACTGCTACAGGTGGAGATGAAGACTTCTGTTCACTGCCTGCAGTCACAAGCTTCTAGCTTCCACCTTCCTGGGGGTTCATGTCCTTTTCCTTCTCTAGCACCACCTCTGGCAGTCCTTCCTCCACAGTCCTAGAAATCTCCTCCAGCTTGCCTTTGGCTGCCTGCGTCTTCTCCCAGCAAGCAGTGAATGCTTGCACACATTGATCCTAATTCAGGTTTCAGTGGCTTGGTTTAAGGTGCCTAAACCTGAGCTGGTCCCATGAATGCTTATGCTTAAGACCATTCAGATTCTCAGTAGGTGGAGTAGAATCTGCTCCTCAAAATGAGCTGAGACCTGGGTATATACCACCATCTGGACAGCACTGAGTTTCCATGCTCAAAACATACCAGTGAGGGTCACATCCATAACTATAACCTGATGCGAGTAACATTCAACCAGCAGTACCAAGCAAAGGGTGTTTTACTGAAGAAAACTAATTTCTTGATATCAGTACCATGAAAAATATGGTTGTAAGAGGACTTGCTTCAAAAATATAAAAGGCATTGCCTTTCAAGAGGAAATGGGTATTGACCTGCCATTTGTAGCTTAAAAAATCTCCTTCATGGTGGATCCAATGTTCTTTTTTATATTTTAAGTATGTGCTTATGATATAATTAAGGTCAAGCCTTTTTATACTTGCAAAAAAGTGTTCTTATACCTTGAGGGGCTAATTCAATTTAAAACAGCAGTGAAAACCTGGGCATTGTGGGTTGTAACTTTAGTTAGCAGCTAAATTCAGTCCCAAAGTCCCCTATTTGCTTTAACTGATCTGCTAAGCTAAGTTAAAACTCAAATGGGCTTCTCTTCAATGTTATTTTAACCTGAGATAGTGAACTCAGTTTAGCCAATCTGACTTAAGAATACTCTTTTATTTGCAAGGTAGATGCTAGTTAGGATTTCCATTCAAATCTGGATCAAACCTTGCACAGTGTTTGCATTTCGAATGCTTGATCCCATTATAATGGAAGATCTGATGTGTGAAGTTAAGATACTGACCTTGACTGGCATTGGAATCACCCTGATGTTTGTGAAATTCCAGTCAGTTCTCCTGTTTAATTTACTGTGGTTCCTCAGTGCTGCTAAAGCTTCCAAAAGCTTCCAAACCCTCAAGTCGCTGTCACACTCTACTTTCCACTTGGTAACTCTGGAATGCTTATGGCCTGATCTAGAATGGCAAAAGCTGAACCCACAGTTCTCTCCTGGTAAAGCACCATCACTGTACAGCACTGGTAGAAGCTGTAATGTTAACAAAGCACAACCATTTTACTACGTTATCAAACCTTACTCATGGTAGCAGCAAAAAGTTGTAAAGGCTGTGCTCTCTCTATGCTGTTGAAGCCAACCTAGTGTTGAATTATTTGTCTTAGGTTATGTTTACACTGCAGTGGCAGTGTATCCTGGCCAGGATAGCTCTGAGATCATTCATCCCCAGCAGCCACTCCCCAGGTCTCAAGAGCAACTTTAGGGTTATGTCCAAACATGTCTCCACAGCATATTTTTGGGTTTAGAGCATGTGAGCAGGAGCAGGTGGACCAGGAATGGCCTATTTTGGACAATCTGCCAGTGTGGTGTAGACATGCCCTTAATTTCCTAGTGTCGTTGAAGCCAAGATGCATAAATACTTTGCTTCCTTCCCTAGGCAGTCAGCCAAAGATTATTGAGCACATCTTTATTCTGTGGCTCCCTACCAATTTTGTCCTCATGGTAGTCATGACCACTCTTCCCCTTCTCATAGCAGGGATAAGATTTGCAGCAGCCTTGTACAACAAGACACTGCCAATGCTGCACTCTGGATGGCTGGCTGGTGGCATGGGAAATATACAGCACTGTAGCTCAGTTCTTGTCAGTACATTGAACAACATTCCCAACCATGGCAGAATTTCAGCCCCTTTCTTTCTTCTGCATTTAATTTATTTAATAACAGAGTTCAACATCAACTCAACTTAAAACATCTTTCAAATACTATGCTTCCTTCCTGAAATCCCATGGGACTGTCTTTCATCGGTCCCATGGGACGCCCATGCCCGCTACAGGGCCGGGAAGTCCGGGTGAGGGTGATCCCCTGCCCTCCTTTAATGCTGACTTTCTGAAGGAACATCTTGAGAAGCTGGATACCTTCAAGTCAGCTGGCCCTGACAATCTTCACCCCAGGGTACTCAAGGAGCTGGCAAGCATCATAGCCCAGCCTCTAGCACGGATCTTTGAAAACTCTTGGCGCTCTGGTGCAGTGCCCGAAGACTGGAAGAAGGCCAATGTGGTGCCTATCTTCAAGAAAGGGAGGAAAGTGGATCCGGCTAACTATAGGCCCATCAGCCTGACTTCTATCCCGGGGAAGATCTTAGAAAAGTTTATTAAAGAGGCCATCCTTAATGGACTGGCCAACGCCAACATCTTAAGGGATAGCCAGCACGGGTTTGTTGCGGGTAGGTCTTGCTTGACCAATCTCATTTCCTTCTACGACCAGGTGACCTATCACCTGGACAAGGGAGAAGAGATTGATGTCATATATCTTGACTTCAAAAAAGCCTTCGATCTGGTGTCCCATGATCGCCTCTTGGAGAAACTGGCCAATTGTCGCCTTGGGTCCTCCACGATCCACTGGCTGGAAAATTGGCTCCGGGGTCGGACCCAGAGGGTAGTAATCGATGGAAGTCACTCATCGTGGTGTCCTGTGACCAGTGGGGTCCCCCAAGGCTCTGTCCTTGGACCCATACTGTTCAACATCTTCATTAATGATGTGGACACTGGAGTCAGAAGCGATCAGAACTGGCCAAGTTCGCCGATGACACCAACCTCTGGGGCAAAGCATCCACACCAGAAGACAGGCAGGTTATCCAGGCTGACCTGGACAGGCTCAGCAAGTGGGCGGACGAGAATCTGATGGTGTTCAACGCCGATAAATGCAAGGTTCTCCACCTTGGGAAAAAAAACCCGCAGCATCCTTATAGGCTCGGCAGTGCTATGTTGGCTAGCACTATGGAAGAAAGAGACTTGGGGGTCATCATTGACCACAAGATGAACATGAGCCTGCAATGCGATGCGGCGGCTAGTAAAGCGACCAAAACGCTGGCTTGCATCCATAGATGCTTCTCAAGCAAATCCCGGGACGTCATTCTCCCCCTGTACTCGGCCTTAGTGAGGCCGCAGCTGGAGTACTGTGTCCAGTTTTGGGCTCCACAGTTCAAAAAGGATGTGGAGAAGCTTGAGAGAGTCCAGAGAAGAGCCACGCGCATGATCAGAGGTCAGGGAAGCAGACCCTACGATGACAGGCTGAGAGCCCTGGGGCTCTTTAGCCTGAAAAAGCGCAGGCTCAGGGGTGATCTGATGGCCACCTACAAGTTTATCAAGGGTGACCACCAGTATCTGGGGGAACATTTGTTCACCAGAGCGCCCCAAGGGATGACGAGGTCGAATGGTCACAAACTACTTCAAGATCGTTTCAGGCTGGACATAAGGAAGAACTTCTTTACTGTCCGAGCCCCCAAGGTCTGGAACAGCCTGCCACCGGAGGTGGTTCAAGTGCCTTCATTGAACACCTTCAAGATGAAACTGGATGCTTATCTTGCTGGGATCCTATGACCCCAGCTGACTTCCTGCCCTTTGGGCAGGGGGCTGGACTCGATGATCTTCCAAGGTCCCTTCCAGCCCTGATGTCTATGAAATCTATGAAATCTATGAAAATCCAAAATCTGCAGCTCCCTGCTTTTTTTAATGCCTTTTCCCAGACTACCTCCGTTCCCTACAGGACTCTCCTACCAAATGATCCTCTTAGCTGGTTTAGAATACTCCAAAATCCTCCTTCCATCCCTCCATCTATCTTCCTCTTTGTTCTTAGATATGTATATGCCATTTCTTAAATCCCAAATTTTAGACTGTCTGACTCTTTACTCATGAAAATTATGCAATTGTTCGTGATGTTAATGTTCATAATCTTTTCCCAACAAAAATTCCTGATTTAAAAGAAAACAAACAGTAAATTTTTATTGCATAAAATTGTTAATAATACTTTCCTTGCAACAGTTCCCATGGCTGTTTTTATACTAAAATGCAGGCCCAAACATTTACAGCCAGTACTCTACGCCAACTAATAATTTATTTGAGCCATACTGCAAAGCTCAGGAGGGTTTCTGAATGAAATATTTAGTGAACAGACCGATAGCCAAATTCTGCCTTGGAGTCCTGCCACTGTAATACAGAAGATACACGGAGCTCTGTCAGTGACCAAGACATAAATTGAAAAACAAACACTCTATCAGATAATAGTGAAGTCTTGTTAATCTAAAATAGGAGAGAGACTGTAAATTTAGGAAACTGCTGGCCTTAATATTTCCTGACCTTCTTAATATTATGCTGGTGTAATTGAATATTGATTCTTCACTAATTGAAAAAGAAGAAATTCTATAATAAAGGCTAATAAGATAAATGAGATTCTTGAAATTTCAACTGCTGTTCCTTGCAATTGTGGGTGAAGGTTTGAAGTAGTGATTTTGGGGATTCCTTAGGTTAATGATTGCCTGTGAATGCAGGAAACTGCACTAAATAACCCAGGAGGCTTCTTTCAGTTCCGTGTTTCTAACAGTGGCATAACTTAGGAGGGGAAGGAGGGTTGATAGAGGCAACCACCGTGGGTAGTTGGGGGTGGGGGGGAAAAGGGGGTGAAAAAAGGTGGCTGCTGCTGGCAGCCACGCATTCATGTTTGTAATTGTGGCATCAACTGGAAGCTGCTGATTCCACTTTGCCCCTGGGCTTTATTATTCAGTTTAAGATCAAAGCAAAATTCCATACAAACTAAATACAACTTTATTGGAATGTGCACTAATTTGCTAGATTATATATTGAGTTTAAGAAACACAACAAACTAGGCAAAAATAGTCCAAAGACATTATGTCATTAGGTCTGTACAGTAATCATAGTAATTAAGTATACATCTTATTCAAATTCATAATATAAAATCTAGCCAACACTTCAGTGTTATTCATTTTGACACTTGAATTGATGTTTATGCATAATTATCACACATGAGTTAAGGTTTTAAGTTATAACTACAAACAGTCTGCAGGGCTGTGAAATAGAATACAGACATGACCAGGAATGGCTAACAGACATCAAAATTGCAGAAGAAAGGATGGCTGGATTAATAGAACTTCAAAAGTATTAAAAAGGAGAGGGAGTCATTAACATCTGTGGAGTGAAGAGCAATTGGAAGGAAATCAGGTAGATTATAATGAGCCATGAAGTCAACTGATCCCCTAAGCAGTGCCCAAATAGAAATGCTGCAGTTAGTTTCAAAGTTTGGATGGATCAGGGATCAAAGGTGGGTAAAAATGTACCATTGCACCCCCCCACAAAATCTGTCCCTGCAAATCTCTGAAATGTATTGAAGAACACTGTATTTGGAAAGTTACAGAAACACAATACATTTCAGGGCTGATCATGATGACTTGCCAAATGTTCTCTAGAATATATGTCAATTTTTGAGCAAGCTTTCAGAATACATATGAAAAAACAAGCTTTTGCAAAAAACTCAACTGAAGGCACAACTGAAAAAAGATCATTCTGTGACTGACATTTATTCTTTCTATTTTTTCTATTTGTTCTTTATTCCAATTCTTAGCTAAAAGTAAATGAATTCATAATGGAAAAGCAATGTGCAAATATAGATTTTCCAATTTACTGCATGGGATTTTTTCCCCAATATTGCTATAGATTGGAGTTTCTAGCATCCTGTGGCTTCCACTGGACTGAGAATACTGATTTAACCTTGATTTGAACCTGCTGTTTACAACACATTGTAAAATCTTCCCTTGCAACAGACTTACAATGAGGACTGTGTGAAAAAATTTTCACTGCCAGCCAAAAACAGCAAAAAGCAAAGACTTTATTTGTCCAATTTCTTGTACATTATTTTTTCCATTGTAAAAGTGACAAATTTTATTTTCAGAGATATAAAGGTTGATTTTTTTACTCAAACATCAGTATTGTGTTACTTATGCCATACGTTGCCAAAAAAAAATTATGACGTTTTACCTTAGATAAAATGTGCAAAAAACCCTGAAGCTTGAATTATCTTATGTGACCAGATACAATGCTCAAACTTGGTTGTTTATGCAGAACTTGTTGCAGTATTTAAGTGACTCCTATAACTTCTTCATAACCTTGAAAAATTGTGCATGTTGAGCCTAGCTGGGAGTGGGGTCCTTTTGCATTTACATTTTTTACTTGGATGTTTTATCTTGTGAACTTCAAATGGCTTAAAGATTAATTTCAATAAGCAATCAAACAATTGGAATCCTATCTGGATCTTATCCAACCTTCTTGAAACTGAAGAATTGGACCAGAGTCTGGATTTCTTATGCTATTTCAACACCTCTGTTTTTTCTCGAAGCTAGTTACATGTGTCAATTAAAAGGAACTGATATTACTGATTTAACTTTTCTTCAATCCTCTAAAAAGTTTTCAGAGTTGACTAATATTTTATTTGATTTAGCCAACCCCATAATGTGTCACACATTTAGGTCCCAATTAGGTGAAGACTTTTACACTATGATTAGTCCTCAGTGACTTCCCTGGGACTTTGCACCGTGTATGAATTAAGCAAATGTGTAAGCCTGGATTTAATAACATGGTCCATCTATGGTCTCAAAACTTCATGACAAAGGAAAATGGTTTTGTAGCGCAGTGAGCTAAGCCTCAGGAGACTTGTGCTCAGTTCCTCAGATTTTGTTAGACCTTGGGCAAATTGCTTATGAGGAGATTTTCAAAGGATTTCAGCTGGATTTATACCCCTAAGCCCTTTAGGCATGTTTGAAAATGCCTCTCCTTCCCCTCAATCACTCAGCGTTCAAGTTTTCCAACTGTAAAATACCTCGCTACCTCACAGCAGTGTTATGAACATTAATATATTAATGACCAGCGAGCACTCAGGTTATGGTGATGGAATCCATCTAGCCACATAATTACATAACATTAAGGAAATCAAGACTCACAAACAGAAATTCACTTGAAGTAACCTTCTGAATATTGGAGAAGTTTGGGTCTGTCTCTCCTTAGCTCACAACACTTCTATTCACAACTTATCTCCAGTGCTCACAATACATCAAGGAGGCAGGGAATATGATGATTATTCCCATTCCACAGATGGATGAATTGAAGTACTGCAGAGTTCAATGACTAACTCACAGTCATGCAGCATGAGTGAGTGGAAATAAAATCCCAGCTGGCCTGACTTCCACTCCTGTGCCTATAAAACACTAGACAGTTTCCTCCTTTTAGCATCTGATGATTTTATTGCTTCTAGTCACTACAGAATTTAATAATCACGTGCAGCCACTGTACCTCCTTAGATATATCACATTAAATCCCTTCACCATGATAAACCTAGAGATGTATTGGTTGTCCAGGAATTCATGTAAGGAAATTTAGTTTCTTCTGTTTAAAGACCACTATGGATGGATTCTAAGAGATGATCCAGACCCTAATTTGGGTCTCATTTCCATGGCTGCAATCCAAATTAAAAGCAACTGAGGGCAGAATTTAGCCACTAGTCTCTTCACTAATACTAATAACATCATTTTGTGAAGGCCCGATATTTCATCTTTCTGTTAGCATATTGTTTCTTCAAGTATCAGTGACTAAACAATTCACATGCACAGTAATGTTTTTGTGGCATGACTGCTGCCCAAGCAAATACGTGAAATAGTTGGATCTTGGTTTAGGCTCTTATATAACAGCAGGAACACTTATGAAGCATCTTCCAAAAAGGAGTAATTTATCTGGCCAGGAAGCTCTCTTTTCTTTTCTTTTTCTGTGCACACTTATGAACCTGACCAAACTTGTTTCAGGAAAAGAATTTGGGATTCTTGTTGCCAAACAATGACTGCAATCATTTTTTTTTTACAGCTCTACATTGAAATGGGGGAAAGGGAGAAGGAAAATCTATCTCTTCTCTTTCAAAGTGTGAATGATTCTGTCCAAATATGTCTCTTCAGAGTGGCTCTAAATTGCAGAGCTGATTTGAAAGAACACTGCATGGCGATTTCTTCTTTTTCTTTGGGCACTCTGTTCTATTCCTGTGCCCCATTAGGAAAGAGTTAACTCTTTAGAAAAGAAACATCCCAAACTTCAGCTCAGATTAAAACATGTACATGCCTTTCCCCAGACTTTATAACATCTGGTAAAATCCCCCCAACCTTGACTCACAAGAGGACTTCTGTCTTCACATTAAATCAATGGGGTGTCTCAGCACTTCTGACAGTCTTTGCTGGCCTGGCTGCTGTCTTCAAAACTTATGAATAAAGGGGCTTCCAAAGGGGATGGATAAAGCTTTTTTGGGGGCTCTCTATTATCTAGACAGATTTTGAAACTCATGAGCTGTGAAAACTGCAGTTGGCTAGAAACCAGCACGGAGACCATTCGACCGAAAAAAATCTTGTAGTGAGCTATCACCAAAATGATGGGATCTGTCAGAGAACTGGAGAAAGAGCTGGGATGAGAGGTGGGTCATTGGCAGTAAGATTTGGTTGAGTTGACAAAAGAGAGAGAAAGATGGAAAGACCAGCTAAAAAGAGGGACAAGGGAGGGATCTCAAGTAAGATTCAGAAGGGATGTATCATTCAAAAAACAAAGGCATTTCCACTAAAAAAAAAAGGTAAAAAAATAATGAGGTTTGTTCTAGACCCAAATTAAATAAATAAATAAACAATCCAACCAAACTTTCGGTAAAGTGCTGCCGTTAACTTTAAGCCTGGTTGAAACATGTTCATACTGGATTAACCTTGGAATGTGGGTCCTGTCCAATCTTGTTTACCATTTTTTAACAAAACCCCAGTGTTGGACAGAGAATTTTCAAGCTTGTGACTTCTCTAATACATGATATAAATATCCACATCTGCTTAATCTTTTTATGGGCAACAGAGAAGAAGGGAGAGATTGGTCTTGTCAGTGCCTGTTCTGAAAATGATCTTGACTTAACCTTCCTGTAACAGATACTGGATCACTTTATATGCTATATTGGCCATCTCTCATAGAAAAAAAAATGCATAAGCTGTTCTGAGCCCCTGCTGCTAAACCTGGCAATGAAGCCGCTTATGTGTCTTGCTATGTTATTCTGATTTTTAAGCCAGAAACCCACATTTTATTCTCTCTTAGGCACATATCAGAAGATTAATATTTCACAAATAAACATGCTGAAAGAAGGAGTTGAAACACATGCTACAGTGAGCCCAGGGTACAGGCTGAAGCGCCACAGTGTTTCATACGTATACAAAGAAACTACAAAAGATCTTCTACAACATCCATCCAGTATAAAAAGAAACTCCAGGAACAATTTTCCCAACCACAAAATAACCATCAGAGAAACAACACCAACACCTTACACCATTGTAATCTCATACTCAATGAAACTGAAAGATCCAATCAAACCTCAAATATTATCAATCTCTCCGTACACACGCTTACCAGAGATGAAACATCTGTCCTCTCTAAAGGCCTGAATTTCTGTCCGGAAAAATGCCCTAATAACATACTACAATGTGGAGAACTTGAACAATTCTTCTGATGCCTCCACCTCGAGGAATATTTCCACAACCAAAATGAATCCACTTCCAATGACACTTCATCCTTTGACAACATCAAGGAAAAGATCAACCCCCAAAAAACCAAAAATTCATCCAACTGGACATCTCACAGTGGACAAAATTCAAACCTTGACCACTATATTGACTGCTTCAGGGAAAGAATCAACAATCAAATAATCAACAACACACACCACCATAACAACCCCTTCCTCTCAGAGACAAGGGCCATAGCATCTTAAGATCCAAACACCAAATAAAACCAGCAGATAAAGGAGGAGCTATAGTTAGCCTTAACCGTGAAGACTACATAAAAGAAGCCAACAGACAACTCTCTGACACCACCTAGTACAAAAAAGTAGAGGACGATCCAACTCTTCTTTTCACCTTAAAACTCAAAACTCCCATCAAATCAGTTCCATCTGAACCACAAGAAAAACTACAGAACTTGATCCCCACAATACCCAACCCAGGGACTTTTTACATGCTCCCTAAAACCCACAAACAATGGGACCCAGGCAGACCTATCATATCCAACCACAGAATCCTAACTGAGGAAATACCAGGTTTCACTGAATCCATCCTAAACCCTCGTCACCCAGAGAACAAGTTTTGTCCAAGACACAACGGATTTTCTATGAAAACTTGAAAACATAGACCACCTTCCTAGCAACACCTTTCTAGCCACCATGGATGTTATCAGTTTATATATCAACATCCCACACCAGTCTGGCATCCAAGCCTGCCTAACATATCTACAAGAGCAAGATTACAACTCAAACTACAGACCTAAAGATATTACTTAAACACTTCATCCTCACACACAACTTCACTTTCAATAACCAACACTTCCTCCAGACCCAAAGAACCTTGTCTGCCACAGTGTTTCATACACTTTTTTTGCAGTGGTAAGAATCAGATGAGATGGGGGGATTTATTCATACAGTGAGTACCATGGTGTTTTGTCTATGTTTTTGCTAGTCACCTGTTAGGATGTGACTTAACTAGTTGCATGTTACATTATTTTAGGCCAACAGTGCTTTGCAAAAGGGATGGATGGCTTGGGGAATATGACATGGGAGAATATGAATATGGGAGAGAGAAAATTTTCACCTGTAAGAGGACCAATTAACTCCAGCCTAAGTCAGTACTCATTAAAAACAAAACAAAACAAAAAGAACCCTTCATCTTATAGCTGTTCAGTGGTTCAGTGTACCAGCCCAGTTTCCCATGGACAGACACCAACAAAGACCTGACATGACAGGTAAATTACTAGCTACAGGAGGAGTGAGGAACTCTAGTGGTGCCTGGCTTCTTGTGATCAGATCTGAAGAAGAATGTGTTGTATTCAAAAGCCTGTCTAACTCTATTACAGTTACCTAGTTTGTCCAATAAAATATATCACCCTAAGAAATCTTGAACTGTAGTAAGAAGAGCAGCTTGAATGTATAGGAGAGCACAAGATTTAAATTTCCAGTGGAGCCATTAGATTCCTACACAAAGGAAAAAAAAGGGCTTTAAAAAGTGACTTTTGTAAGTGACAGAATTTTTTTTCACTTCACAAAGGGCATTTTTACATATGTTGCAGGAGTGTGTGCATGTGTGTGTGTGTGTGTGGGGGGGGGGGGTGCTTTAATTTGACCAGTTCCAAGAGCTGGTCTAATTAAAGTGCTTGTAGTATCTTATGTATCAGCATCCCCTTGCTTCAAAGTGGCAACAGGGGGTGCTTTAACTAAAGCTCGTTAAATGGGCTTTAGTTAAAGCACCTCTGCCACCATTTTGAAGCACAGGGATGCTGATACATGAGACACAGAGGCTGGCTAGTGAGCACTAATTAAGCAATTAATCAAGTCTGTTCTGACATACTGTAATAAGCCCTAAAAATATTTTAACATCATGTTGGCAGGCCTAATGTTAGTTCAAAACTACATAAAAATATGGCCAGGCTTAATCTTAGGTGGGCATTAGAAGGCTTGCACAACACCAGGTATCCTTTCAATATGCCTCAGAAAATTGCCAACCTTTGTATATAAATATTAGATACTAAATAGGGTATAAGAATGGCCTGAGACATTATTTCCAAATGTGCCAAATGTTTTCTGAAATAGCATTCAGCATACAGAGAAAAATAGCTACCTTATCATTAAGGAACCGGATACATTATTCTTTTGACAATATATCCCATAGGGTTTGGGGAACTCAGGAGCCCTGAATTTGCTTTAAAACAGTAACAGCAAGCTCTTTAAAATAAGAACAGCTCCTCTTTCCATTTTTCTTTGGTGTTTATAAATTACTTAGTTTAACATACATCTTATCTGTATATTCTTTACTTAAGAAAAGAAAGAAAGAAAAAGCTGGAGACATTTATCCTGGCTGCATGCACGAAAACGGTCTAGTCACTCTAGTACCTATTATGGTTCAATAGAGCTCACAAGATTTCCTGGAGTGACTTGTATGGTCTCTTCACATTTCTAGCTTTACAGATTCCTATCTGTATATTGGAGAGTGGTGGATAGTATGGTGCTGGTTTCATCCCCCATGCAATGATAAATCACTGACTCCGAAACTAAGGTTTGGTTTGTGATGATTTCCAGTTCTGACAACCTTTCCGTGACCTTCTGACAAGATTTTCAGATGCAGAAGTCGTGGCAAAAGATTTAAGACCTTTTCAGATTTTCTGACTAGCTTCATTCATGATGTGTTTTTCATTTCCCTGCACGTGCTCTGTGTTTAATTTTATAACTATAGAAACTCTTCAGCAAACAGATTATACAATCACGGTTGGGTACAAGAGGATCAAGATGTGGTGTGATTCAAAGACTAGTGTATAGTTTAAAATCATTAGAAATCTGCTTGCTATAGTGTAGACTTACATTTATTTAACACACACTATTTAGAGAAGTATCCATGCATTTCATAAGGATGATGCCCTCCATATTTATACTTTGTGCACCTGCCACGTTTGCAGACTAGGATTTGGAGAGTGTACATTTTTGTATCAAATAATTTAAACACTGAGAAACAGCTCATTACGATCCTTGCTTTAAAATTTAAGGGCTGACATTTATGAGAGCAATTATTCAGATAATCCTTCCCTAACTCCATATAGAAGGCAATAGCCATACACATGTCTGGGCCATCTGTCATGGATATTTGTAACTTCAACTCACCTGCTAGTCAATTTGTTCTCCTTTTTATCAGGACTTTAGCTGACCAGCTGAAAGCGGGCTATAACCTCCACTGAAGTCAATGTCAGCTGAACTGAAACCTTAGATCTTAAATGAAAATTCCTTTTGAAAGAAAAACAGACCCACTTGACATTTGTCATAAATGAATGGAAAATGTGATATCTAGGAAAATGTGATTATTGAATATGCACTATTTTATGCAATGGCACAACACTAAATGCACCTAACATCAGCATGTGCAATTTCTGAAGAAAGTAATTTTAGTGTAAAGTTCAGAGACAACCACTGAAGTGCCACAATATGGTCAGCATCTACTCTCTGGGTTAAGAGGCACAAAACCCACCTCCTCTCATAAGTGACCAGGGAAATCTCAAAAAACAGGGATCTACTTAATTCATGATTTCATGATTTTTGCGGAAACCACCTTTTTTGATTTTGCACGGAATAAACACTTTCCTTTTCCAGTCTTTTCCAGATGTCTAATTTTATGAGTGGGCAAATCCGATGAGTCAACCTCTGGTCTAAACCTCCTCTGGATGAGTTCATTTCCTAAGGAGGCACTTTGCTATATTCTACCTCAGGGGCCAGGGTTTCTATTCTCCATATGAGTGAAACTATAGAGGCTTAACAAGTTTAGGGAGAAAAAAATTAGCAAGAGAATACTGCATAAATATAAATTAGAAGCAGTTATTCTACAGAGATCCCATTTACAGGAACAAACAGCATTCATTATTATTACTGTAGTGTTACTGTACTGTTTAAGAGTCCCGGTCACTTATAATGTGGTGGTAGGAGAAAATGTAAAGACGGAAGCTGGACCCGTGGGCCCGCCTGAGGTGAGAAGTGATGACCTGATGCTGAATATGAGATAAGTAGGGAGGGGATAGGCAGTGAAGGGCCTTGAAACAGAAGAGAAATAACTTAAGGCCTTGGACACATTGAATTTATAGTGCTAACTATATCCTTTTAGCACTGTAAAAAGTGTGCATGCAGATGTTCATACCATCTCTAGCACTGCAAAAATGGCAGACCCATCACAGAAATGGGCCTGTTTCAAACAGGAACTTCTCTGTACTTTTGTTTGTAGTGCCACATGTAAAGTGTGGTCACCAACACTTGGTGTCCTCTTGGTTCCCCAGCAGCCCCCAGTGCTCCACTCTCCTTCTTCCCCTCATGTGGGGATGGAGGGAGGGAGAGCAGCTGACTCTCTGAGAGCCTGTGAGAGCTGGAAACCTGGAGTTGCAGCTCTGCTTACTGTGGGGAGATGTTACAGAGCTGGCAGCGGAGCAAGTGGGACAGAAGGGGGAAGGACCAGTGCCACTCTCCACCCTGCAGGGGCAGAGGGAACAGCTGATACCTCTGCTGTGGCAGCAGCAGAGAAGGCTGCCACTGCTGTTGCCAGACCCCGGGGAAAGTATCTCTCCTTGTCCACCCCCAACATTGACAGGACCTGGAGCAGCAGCTGCCAAAGCCTCCTCACCACTTGCAAATGAGCACATGCCCAAGGCCCATGTCTGATGTACCAGAGAGCCAGTGGAGGGATGCAGAGGTCTGTGTATGAGTGAGGCAAGGCTGCACTTGTCAAGGTCAAAGATAGGGATGTTGCCATAATCAAAATGCTAATAACAATGATAATTAATCCTGTGCAATTCAACTAAAAACAAAGTGAAGGGCATACTGGACTGAGTCTCCAGTTCATACTGGAGTTATGCCAATTTATACCCGCTAAGGATCTCTGTCCCTATTGGATAATAGCATCAGGTTTCAAAAAAGTTATCAAATTTTCAAAGAAGTTACCCTCTGGTTAGGGAAGAAATTTGGTAAATAAAAGCACCATAGATTTTAATGTAATTCAGGTTCAATAACTGAAAGTCCAAGTACATTCAAACTATTTATGTACAGAATTTTTCATTAAAAGTCTTCATGCTTTTTAAGAAGCCAATGAATCTTTTGTAAACTCTGGCATCATAGCCAGATGTCAAATAGCAAAGGTTTACAGTTACTGCTATTTATTTACAATGCTGACAATGAATGGATTTGTAGCAGCAAGAGAAACAGCATTTTCATCATCTTTAACATAGTCACTATCTGACAGTTATTTTAAATAAGAACCATTTGAAAACTAGCAAGACAACATAAAAAATGTAATGATTTATTACTTCCCCAAAATTTTTCTCAAGTCAGGGTGAATTGGGTCTTGACTGGGAAAAATTCAAATGTAACACCTAATCATTTGGGATTGTAATAGCTACCATTACCATATTATTCAAAGACCTTTGGATTAGTGTTAAGTAATGAAAATTATTAATTTTCAAATTTCAGGAGGATGCTATGTTCAAGTCTTAGTGTGATATGTGCAATATGAAATACTGGTATAAATACCACAATAATTAATTTGTTTGAACCTTTGTAGGTATATATTGATAAAAGCATAACTACTATAATTGAAACAAATTTATGAAATGAGAAATGGCTATTTTAAGCCAAAAACTGATTCATCAATAATTTGTAACATTAAAAAATAAACCAATGAGATAAAATGGCTGTTCCATACTTTTAAAATCAAACAAAATCTATTAGGAAGCAAAAAATAAAATAAAATAAAATACTCGGTGACTGTTCAAGTTGTGGCAGGACAAACTCCATCCATCCCAAACTTTAAAGGAGGGAAATAATAGATGAATGCAGGGTGTTCTTTTCCCCTTCCATACTGCCTAGAACAGTGGGAGCCATTATTCTGGCTAGTGTGCCACAAATTAGCACTGCATCCTCCCCAAGTGCCACCCCGATCCCTTTCCCCTGCCTGATCCACTGGCTACTTTCTGCTCTTAGCTCTTTGCTTCCTGCCTCATGCACTGCTCTGCCGCCTTCTTCCATCCCTGTGCTCTTTGCCCAATTTGCTCTTTTGTTTTCTGCTTCCTGCCTGTGCTGCTGTGCTGCCTGTCCCCTCCCTCATCTGCCATGTGCCACACATATAGAGGCTGTCCATGATACTTGTGGCATCCATGCTGTAGGTTCGCCAGCTGGCCGGAAAGAATGCTGATTACACCTTTCATTGCTCCCCCCCTCAGCAGGCTTTCTTTTTCATATCCAGCAGACACCAACACTTCAGCTTATTAATGCAGAACTTTAACCCTGACCTCCTATGCTTTTACATCAACAGATTGGCATTACTGACTGCCACACATTCCATACATTTGAGAACGTATTAGGTTCTTTCCTCTGCTGAGGTCACTATAAGATTCTGTCACCAAATCCAAATTTAGTAGCTTCATTTTGGTGACCATGTCTGCCATAACAGCCAAATAATTATAAAAATACTTTTAGACAAACAATACTGATTTATAACTGATATTCCAGGACCCAAGAGCAATATTCTGATCAAGGGAGAGGAGAGATATTTTAGATTTCTTTAGATAGGTGTTTTACATCTATTGCAAAAGAGGTACAATGAAAAGCAAGCCCCTCGCAAAAAAAAAAATGGACAAACACCCATTTTGTAACAATTTCTTTTGAACTTACTACAACCTAAACCTGGAGCAAAGTGAACACCACAAAACTCCATAATTAACCAAGGACTGCAGAAGTGGTTAGCTGTGTTACTCTGAAGTTAGGTAGGGCAGGGTAGCACTTTAGGGACTAACTAGTTCAGGTAAGCATGAATTTTCTCAGGCAACAACTTACTATGTCACATGCCAACAGTCCATTCATAGTATCTGACAAAGTAGGTTATTGCCTGTGAAAACTCATGACTCTTTGAACCAGTTAGTCTCTAACTCAAACCCCCCTGCCCTACCTTCTGCCTAACAACAAAATATAATCCATTTTACTACAGCTCATTCAAGGACACCAGATAGTCACTGTCTTTTTCATAATTGGGTATAAAATATTTATTGCAACCATAACTATTGGATAGATATTGTTACACCATAGTATTATTAAAAGAACAACAAAATAAACATCATCACCAACAAAAATACTTATTAACTGGGGGGTCCCCTAAATTTAAAAGGATATTGCTCCATTTCTAATTGGTGAGTTAGGAGTATAGAATTGTATGCTGCTGCGATGACTACTCCCGAATCCTCGTAAAAAATAATGAAAGTCACTTTTTCCTATCTTCCAAAAAGTTTTTTGCTCATTGCTGTTGTATGAAATCCCCATACATACTAGGGGAAACTAACTAAACAGACTGTAGTGGAAACCATAAAACAGGCAACAGAGTTCTGATCAGAATGGATGAGATAAAGAGAATGTTTTATACTGTGACTTCTTCCAGTTATAAGAGGAATTGTGAAACAGGGCATTGCGTGGACTTTATTTTAATAATGAGATTGTCTTGAGAACCACCTCTGCTCCTGTTTCATGATCACATTTCAGATTTGTGTTAGCTACAATTGGTCACAGGGAGAATTAGTATTAGAGAAATAATGTGTTCCTTTACTGAAATTTAGCAGCTGCAAACAATGTGGGCAACCAGCTCCATGCAACTAGCCAGCGCTTTAGACTACCACTGGATTGTATAGGACTACAGCTCCACAGATCTGCAATGGTATGCAGACCACAGATTGAGGACTGCTGGGTTAAACTAATTTTAGGTGTTACCTGTAACAAGATTTGGCAAGACACAGGTGTGAATATTAAGCTAACGCTGTCTCTTTAAACATATGCAACTCTGCACATGAAATGAATGTAGCAATGAACTAATATTGCTTTTAATCAAGCATTATCCTGTGCCACACTTATTGTGAAGCATAACCTACATAAGGTAGATGTTCAAGTCCCTATTACATTTTCTCTGTCTGAAAATTCACCCCTCTACACTCTTTATACCTACGTTCTACTTTAGACCTTAAAATCAGTGTTAATAAATCACTTTATTCTTTGTAATGGGATATGAGATACAAATCTTCTGCCCGCTGTTCCTCTACAAAGCCAAATAAAGACAGGTTTTCTACTGATTAAGTGTTTTTATGGAGGAGGATTTCTCCACATCTCCAACTATTGAAAGAAGGGGACTGGATTCGCCATTGTTCTTTACCTTGTGTAGTCATTACATCAATACAAAGGGAGTGCAAAGGAGACGTAAATGCTTCCGGATCAGAAGAGTTTTATAACCTACTCTCTACAGATATAAGGGACTGTGCAACAAAAGTTAAAGAGTCAGTTCTGTTGCTTCCAGATTTTTCCTTATACCAACATGAGTAACAAAGCTACAGAAATCCATGTAGTCACAATGAAGTAAAGTTGACTTGAGTGAAATCATAGCCAGGCTCTTTGTCTTTCAGTAAGAAAACTTTGTGAGACTAAATGGTTTGCATTTATTTTTGGTATGCTCAAAATGATTTATTGCCATATGCTTCTATAGCAGATGACTCTAAACCAAATGCTGGGGCTGCTCTGAAATGTGTTGAAGTTGAGATAAAAGGCCAAACTTTAGTGGTAGCTCCTGTCTATAGTGAATTACACCAAGTTCCCACAGTTCAACAACTTCCCAAATTCTAGGAAAGTGCAGACCTGAATGTTGTGGCACAAGCTCATTTCTATACTTCTAAAATAAAGCTCATGATTCACAGATTATTATATCTTAACCGGGGCCTGATCCAAATCTCAGGCAAAATCAATGGGACTCTCTCAAGCTTCTCCACATCCTTTTTGAATTGTGGAGCCCAAAACTGGAGTACTGTGTCCAGTTTGGGCCCCACAGTTCAAAAAGGATGTGGAGAAGCTTGAGAGAGTCCAGAGAAGAGCCACGCGCATGATCAGAGGTCAGGGAAGCAGACCCTACGATGTCAGGCTGAGAGCCCTGGGGCTCTTTAGCCTGGAAAAGCGCAGGCTCAGGGGTGATCTGATGGCCACCTACAAGTTTATCAGGGGTGACCACCAGTATCTGGGGGAACGTTTGTTCACCAGAGCGCCCCAAGGGATGACGAGGTCGAATGGTCACAAACTACTTCAAGATCATTTCAGGCTGGACATAAGGAAGAATTTCTTTACTGTCTGAGCCCCCAAGGTCTGGAACAGCCTGCCACCGGAGGTGGTTCAAGCACGTTCATTAAACACCTTCAAGATGAAACTGGATGCTTATCTTGCTGGGATCCTATGACCCCAGCTGACTTCCTGCCCTTTGGGCAGGGGGCTGGACTCGATCTTCCGAGGTCCCTTCCAGCCCTAATGTCTATGAAATCTATGAAATTTCCTTTTATGTCAGTAGGTTTTGGATTAGAAAGGACAGAAAGATCTTTGGCCTTTTTGCCTGACAACAACTGTTACTGTGGATTTTTGTGAAAAAGACACCTATCCACTGAAGGACCATCACTCTTATTTTATATAGACCAGAAGTTCTCAATTTTCCCCATAACATTGCCCTCAATGACAAAATAGTTTTGAGATCTTCCAACCACCTAGACCCCAAAATGGACTGGGATGGCAGTCATGAGCTCCCTTCAGCTTATGGCCCCTGCTTAAGAACCGATGACACAAACAATCTAACACTGTATCTGTGTAGAATATTATAAATATCTTGAATAGGAGATTGTGTATGAGATAGGAAAAAATGCCCAAATACTATGAAATGTATCAGAAAAGTGTAATAAAATAGGACTAAATAAAGAAAAAATAGTGCTGATTTGCTACAGAAATGTTTTGGGATAGCTCGAGGTCAGGAATTTAGGAAGATGCAAGAAAGGGTTCCTATGTTTCATTTAGTTCTATTTCCAGAATCTACAGCAAGCTGGGTTTGGCAATACATCAAATACAATTGAGCTGAGGGCCTGGTGTCATACTGGATGACCTAGGTCAGCATTGAGTCATCTTTATATAATAAACTGCTATGAAAAATATCATGCTAGATGTCACAGACCAAAAACCCTAACCAAAACTCTTGCAAACACTGCATAAAATGTGCTTTCTTAAGGTTTTCTAAGACTGTGATGTTGGGGAGATTTCCCTCTCATTAACCTGTTCTCCCTTCTGCCACCACACATAGGAATTCAACTAAGCCTTATAAACATAACAGAATGGAAATAGCTTACTTGGGAGAGAAAGATCTATCAGGAAAAAGGGATCTTATTCTCTAAATCTTCTATTCCAAATGTCATCCTGCAGCTCATACGAATATTCAGCATTGGTCTTGGAAATAAAGGGCATTTTTACACATGCAAGCGCTTCAGAGCCAGGCACTTTGAAAAATGCTCAGCACTGCATTGCTTGGAGTTGTATAAGCAGCGAAATGCACATCAACACTGAGAAAATGGTGGTAGTGCACTTTTAAACTAAAACACATAGAAGATGTTTTAGTTTAAAAGCACACTGTCACCATTTTCTCTGTGCTGACACATGTGTTGCCACTTATACAACTGCATGCAGAGCAGCATCAGTTCGCGTGAATCAACTCGATCGATCGAGCCTGCCCCAAAGCGGCAGAAATCCGGCGCATCATGGGACAAAAAGGTATGTGTATAAATGCCCAAAAAGGCAAGTTTATTTATTTTGGAGGGGTCCTTTCTTTCTTTCCTAGTACCCCCCAAGTATCCTATGCTGGGTGGAGACATACTTTCAGTTGGCTTTATGTAACTCAACATTTTTTTTTTATTCTTCTCCTATTTCTTCCTGGAATTACTGCTACATTCTTCCTGGATCTGTAGATGTGAACTTCCCAGCCTCTTTGTCTACTTCCTTGAGATTTCAGTTTGATAACACTGCAGATGTCCACAGCACTGTATGGACCCCTATGACTAAAGCTTCTTTCTTCTCCCTCTAACATATCCCTGATAATTTTCCATGATAGAAGCTAGGGGTTTTGTGTGGTATTTTTTATTGGACCAACTGTATAGTTGGGAGAGCTGTTAGACAAGCTTTTAGGCACAAAGTGACCTTCCCACAGGTGCACTGTAATCCAAATACCAAATAAAACAATGGATTCTGTTTAACTTCATATGTAGAAAGAAAACAGTCATTTAACAGTCATTTAAAGGAGTGGAGGCCTCTAAAGCAGTAGCAAAGAGAACTTATCAAAAGTAGTTTCAAACAAAAGTTCAGTTGAATAGATAACCTAATTATGTAAAGGAACAAAGACCATTCAGAAGAGAGAAGGGTCCTTATTACTTGTGGAGTCCAGAGAGGTTAGAAGAAACACCAGTTAGTTCACAATGAATCATGAAACCATTGTCTATGTTCAGTCTGGGGTGTTTAGTGTTGTTCTGTCAAGTTATGAAGTTTTGTGCCCAGACTCATCTTCTGAGGGTGTTTTATAGATCTGCCTTGCAAATTTCCAATGTGCAATGTTGGCAAATTGCACTAAGCGGTCTGGACTTTGCTGCAGATCAGGACTTTGGGGCCCTTTGGTAAATCATTAATAATACACCTTCCCTTAAACCAGAAGGAACAGAGGTAAAACCCTCTATCTTCTGAAAAGGTGACAGAGATGACTTGAGGAAATGAGCTCACTTATACACTAGCATGTTTCACTTCACTTCAGGCACTAATCTTCTCTGTGGTTGTGACACCTGAAGTTGCAGAGTTTCCTTTCAAACACAGCAGTCATTCCAGTGACCACAAAACTTAGTGTGGTGACTCATACAATCAACCAAGCAACCAATGGCAATACCATGTGGCAGCATATGGCTTTCAGTCTTGGAAAGTAACATCAAACATTATAAGTCTCATGAGAAAAATCATTCTGGCAGCCCAGAGTACCATTTCCTATCATTACAGGGTTAAGCACATACTAAGTGGGTCTCATGATCTATAGAAATCTCATTAAGTGGAAGTAGATGTAAACATAATGGTAACAAAATACTTTTGGTGGAAGTGTGACAGCTTCAAGCTACCCATGTTTCTACACAATCTCAGAAAGAAACATCTGCTTGTCAAGTCAGCCTTTTCCATGCAAAGTGTATTTTTTCATATGTGGAACTAATACGGTAATCCAATGGTTTGATTAATACAAGCAGCATAATTACTTTTCATTCCCTAACATATTAAGTCAAGCTTCTGTTTACATTCATAAATGTGGTAGTTTTACTTTGAAACTGTGTGTATATATTTTAACTGATCCACATGTTTTGACTCATTAAACAAAGCTGCTTTTGCTGCATAAAAGGGAATTGCTAAAATAAGTGAAAAAATATGACTTAAAATCCAGCATGAAGGGTTGATCTAAATCATATTATTTAAGAAGACTTTACACATTTACAAGGTCAAATCCTGTCCTCCCAGGATGCAGCATGTATTGATTCTCCACCTGCATTAGCCAGCCTGCTAGGGATAAACTTCTCACAGAAGAATCCTCAATAGACAAAGAACTGATAGAGTTAGTTGCACATCACCAACTAGAGACAGCAGTACATTACTTGGAAGTAGTTATAGCTGGAGTCTGGTAATTACCTGTTATGCAATAGCTCCTTGCGCGCTCTCACAGCTTGAACTGATTGAAAGTAGGCCAATAAAACAGAACAGCTGATGTAGCCTAAGCGAATAGGGCATACAAAAGGTGCTCAGACCACTCCCTCTCAACCTAAGATAACCCAAGTGAAATTCTGGCAAAGACGAAGAACTGGTTCACATTTTATGAATGTTTTTCTTACAAAGATCTCAATTTACTTCAAGAAGCATTAGTTAACTGAGCTACATATAGGCCTTGTGGGATGGGTTTTGGCATGCTCATTTACCAGTGGGTACACTGAGACACTGAGAAATACAGTTTGTGTACCAATGGTGACAAACAGAACTGTTAAGACGTGGTTTTTCCATGCTTCAAAAAAGTTAAAGATTAAAAATAAAAAAATCTGTTCCATACTGGTCTTGGCAAATACAAGATCTTTCATTATTCTTTATCAGAAATCAGAGAGAATCAGCCCCAGATACCCAATAGCTTGGTGGTTAGTGCATTCCTTTGGATGCAAGAATCCGGGTTTAAATTCATGCTCTGCCAGAATTAGGGACCAGTTTCTCTCGCATCCTAGGTGAATGTCCTAATCATAAGGCTACCAGTTATTTTGGGGTTCTCCCTCTAAGTTGGAGCTGTTTCACTCAGTATAAATCATTAAACATTCACTGGAACATATACTGGAACCAGAGTCTCCCACTTTACAATGAATTATCTGGTGGTTGGGAGGAGCCTTTCTTTTTCTGGTTTTGATGAAAAAAAAATCTGTTCTGGATCTTTCTGGATCCAAATTTTATCAAAGCTGTCATGAGAAAGTTTGACAGTGACTGATGAAAAATAAAACGCTTTGTCAGAAAAATCACTGGGCAGCCCTTATTACAGAGCACATCAGGGCTGAAGCCAGAAGCAGAATCTACAGATTCTGATAAATGCCTGTTAGCAGCCAGAGGTGCAGGGCCCCAGAAGCCAGACTCCCCCGGCAAGACACACACACAGCTGGCAGGCTTCGTGGCCTGGCAGAGCCCAGAAGATTTTACCTCCCTGTGCTCCAAGACGGATGCAGTCGCACAAGCACCCACCCACATCATGAGTTTTGCCTGTTAGCAGCCAGGGATGCAGGCCCCAGAAGCCAGACTCCCCCGGCACCTATCTCCTTGAAACCTGGCAGGCTTAGTGGCCTCAGCAGGGGCCCCCACCCCTGCAGTTTCCCCCCCCCCCTCCCCCCCAGTCATGTAACAGTAGACGTGACATGAGTTTTGCTTTCAAGAATTTGGGGTGCAGTTCCCCCCAAGCCCCTACACTGATCTTCTTGAAACTTGGCAGGCTTCATGCTCTCAGCAAGGCTACCACCCCTGCGAGTTGCATCCAAATCAGACAAAAACAATGAAGTTATAGATATTTCATTGATTCCCCATTATACCCTACGGTCAGATCTCCGAAGCGGCTCCAAAGCTTCAGAGCTGCTTCGGCTGAATTGAAGTGGGAAACTGATTCGGAGCTCTGGATCGGATCACTGGCATCCAAAGCGGGCAGATCCGAAGCCGAATTGAATAGCTGTCTATTCGCACAGGCCTACTTAGTAGTAAAGTCCATTGAGAAACAAATTGAGTCTTGGGATTTGTTGTGTGCTGGTGGAAAGCAGCAACATTTGCAGTTGTAGGAGACGGATGGTTTTTGGAGTATGCAGCCACAAAAGTGAGCAGAACTAGTACAAAAGAGAGGGTGGCCAGAGCTGTCATGCTGCTTTTTGAAAAAACTCCCATAGCCACACATTGAAGGCCAAGTCCTGGTTAAATCACTTTCTCCTAGAACAGCATGTCTCAACCAGTGGGTCACAAGAATATATGAAAGGGTTGTAAAAAAAACTTAAAAAATGGATTCTCTTTTAAGGAAGAAAACTGTGGGAAACCATGGCTTTTCCCTTGCAGGCTGGCAAAGTTCCAGCCTGCAAGGGGCTGCTTGGGGCCCCCTAAACCCCACATACCCAAACCCTGTCCTGCACACTGGGGGACTGAGGCCTGGGGACAGGGGGCAGTGGGTCAGGAGTCAGGGTCACTGGGTTGGGACTGGCCACCAATGTTTACAAATGGGTCCCAGTACAAAAAAGGTTGAGAACCACTGCCCTAGAACAACTGATCTAGGTTAAATTTAGTAGGCTAAAATGAGGAAGTTCTTCCTGCCATCCAAGGTTTTGCTCCTGCCAGGTTTACCGAGGAGATGGGAAGTGTACTTCACAACCCTGGGCACTAACTGACTGAGTGGAATTTGGTCTTTTTATTTAACATTTTGCACTAAGCTGCATTGTAATATTTGTCCTGTGTGCTATTCCTCCCCTTCCAGGCCCCAGCATCATCTTCATAATTCCATAAAAATACTAAACAGATGCAGGTGTGTCTGTAAAATTGCAGTCTTTAAAAGGTTAAAAAATGGACTGACAAAGAAAGTATTATTTTCTATGTAAAACAAGCAGGACCAGTTAAAATGTAATCTGCCACTCCGCCACAACAGCCAGCCTGCAAATATATCCATAATATTCAATACATTTGACAATTTTCACAGGAATATTAGCAAAGGCCACTTAAAAAAAAATCACTCTCAGACTTTTGAAGTGTTTTTAGAATGCAGACCCATGTACTTCTAATCAAAGACTTTTCTGTAGAGTCAGCTTCATGATGCATCCAGTTTAGGTATTGATATAGTCATTATTGCTCTAGTATCAGAATGCCTCAGAACTAGCAACACATTTTTCTTCACAACACTTGTGGGACAGTGAAGCAAAAACAGAGTATGGAGGCACAGAGGCTAAGGTCAGAAATTATTTATAAACTAGTATAAATGATCAGAAGCCGGTTCAAATCTGTAACACAACAGAAGTTCAGTGCACATAAGTTGTTTTCAAAATGGCCAAAACTGGCTTGAGATAAACCTGGATGGATGTAGTATCAGATTTAACTGATTTAGGTTAAATTGGTTTATTGAACTTCTGTTCCAGATCCCCTCCAGATTCAATTTAACTCAGTTCCCCAGCATCCCAGGATCAGTGGCAGATTAAGATTTATTGGGGTCCTGGGCAAACAAAAAAATTGGAGGCCCCCCACCACCTGAAGGCAGGTTTCCTCTGTGCCCTCCAGGGGCCTATTGCTGGGCCCACTTGGCTTCTTTGGTGCATCTGGGGCAAGCCCAGGGGCACAATCACTGTTGAGGTGAAAGCAGCCCCAGCCCTGGCCCAACCTGGCCCCTCTGCCTGTTGGGTGTCATGCAACTGGGGCTGCAGTCTTCCAGTGCCACAGGACTGGCCTGGAGGTGGGGGGGGAGGGGGCATAAGCTCCATGCTACCCCCAGCTGCCCACCCTCCCCTCTGCTGGCCCTGGCAGGGCGGGGAGGGGCAGAGCTGTCCTGTCCCAGAGATGCTGGTGCCAGTGGCTGCCCACAGTCAGCAGGGAGCAGGACTGGGGCTGCCTATGGGGCTTTCTGGCAGGAGACAGCCCTGGGAAGCTGTCACTGATTGCATGAAACTCCGCACCTGCCCCTGGCATTGGCCCAGCTGGAGGGGAGGAGGCACGTGCTGCCTGCTCTGGATGCCCACAGCCAGGATGCCTGCCTGGGTCGTGATGCCCCTGCCATCCCAGAGGGGCCCTGATTGGCAGGGGATGCTGGGTGCAGGCCCTGCAGACCCATGCATTAATTTGCCCCTGCCCAGTATGCTTTGCACTTCCCCTGGGAATGCCCCCGGCAGGGTGGGGGGTGGGGGGGGCTAGCCTTGGTTCAAGCTGTCTGCTCCAGCAAAGCAGGGAGGCCAGATCTAGCACCCCTTGGTTTCTGGCCTGGGCCACTGCAGGATTGTGACTGCATTTCCAGAATCAAAAGTAAATGTCTCTTCACTTGCTGATTGGTTCAATCTAAGCATTTTAGACTAACCTGTGAAGACTGAATCAATTCAGCCTTAGGCTTTTTGACTGTCTGTACTTAGAGAGAAGGACTAGCATCCAGATCCTATCCCAGCCATTGGGCACCTAGGAGGAAGGAGCATGATGCCATTCCACCCTGTTCAAGCCCCTAGCAATCCACTAGCATGTCTACTTTTGTAATATACTGCCATCTTACCCTTAAGTTTGAGCCACAAAAAAGCAGTGAGGGGCGGGAGAACTTGCCCACCTTTTGCGTTAACATGTTTTCAGGAACTCAAAACAAGGGGGAATAGACTTGCATTTAGACGCCCAGAATCTGGCCCTAAGTGACTCTGTCCAAGGTCACAAAGGATGCATATGAAGCAGCAGTGATGAACCTTGATCAGAATCCTAGCCCAGTTTCCTTACCACAGCACTATTCTTCCTCACTAAAAATAATGACCACTATAATGCTAGACATAACCCAGAAACAACTCACCTGTAAATTTCCTTTATTCCTTTGCCCACTTCCAAATCTGGATTTTTCCAGCAAAGATTGGTTTTGGCCAGTAATTACCAAAGCATGAAAAGGTAATGGAAGATAATGCCCAGGTTTTAGCCAAGGAAATACTAGGTGTGTCTATATGTACAGTAATGCACTTTTCCTAAAGTGCATTAAATTTAGTACCTCCAATGAGAAGTACTAAACAAATGCACGTTAGGCTGCCTTAATACATAGTAACAAATGCACACAGTTTTTCAGTGACACTTAATGTGCAGTAGCTTATTTTACTGCACATTAGCATAATCTCACAGGTTTTTACGTGATGATTTAATGTGCAGTAAAATAGGATACTAGGTATTAAAGCGCACGTGTAGAGGCGCCCACTGAGACCTAAATTTAGCAACCATACTGAATCATTTTTAAACTGTATGAAGAAGTTCAAGACTCAAAATTGACCACCAGGTTGTTTAAAAAAAAAATCCTAATAAATTCCTGAAGTTAATAAGAAGGTTTTCACCACCTGGCTTCATTTTTTTTTCATTTATATTTTTCTCCACATTTGCCACCTAAATATTATTGTATTGCATTAGTTCACAAAGCAGGAAAAAGGGATTTCACTACAAAAATACCTGTTCATTCTCAAAAACGTGGCAAGGAACCAAATGAAATAGGATCCAATAATTTTGCTTTAAAAAAATGATAGGTATTACTTGCCACATAGCAAAAGCAATATTTTCAAATAATTTCTTTTTACCTGCCAGTGTCCCTTTAAAAACTCTTGGACACAGCTTTCAAAGAAAGCATATGCTTAGGGGTGCTTGAGCTGGCTGTCTGCTATAACTAGTAAGTTTACATACTGCATTTCATCGGATACTGATAGCAAAGTGATTGGATTTCTTAAGATCTTATTGAGAATGGCTCAACATAGCTGCTACCAGAGTTAACAAAAAACACACTTTTTTAGTACAGAGGATTTTTCCTTTACTCTTTGTTACTTAGGCTCTCAATCTTTTTATTTTTTATTTATCTTTTTATTTTTCAGGAATACATTGCCACAGACAATATTACCTTGGCTACCTTCCGGCTACATGCATGCAGTATGTTCTCCTTGGGCTACCCCTTTAAACCATTTGGAAACTTCTAGCACAGAAAATGCTGCATGCATCTTGAGCAGTGTTTTATAAGTGAAACATTTCCAGGATAAATTGCAAGATTGTACTGGTTTTGACCTATACACCTCCAGGTAACTCAACACAATGTTTGGCCTGTGATTGAAAGAAAGGAAAAGGAAAAACATTATGCTGTCATCACCATATCCCGCCATCCTCTGCAGACACGAAGGTTGGTGAGATTTGATTGCAGATTGTGGGTGCTGGGTGGGAGAGGATTGTGCTGTCTTGGCTGGCTGAGTGTTTTAGGGGACTGCCTGGTGCTACAGCTAATCTAGCTCCCACTGGGTATGTCTATACATGCAATTAATGCAACTGAATATCCTCTGACTCAATTTGAGCTGGAGTAAACTAATGCCAACATCACCATCTGTGTGTGCATTTAAGTGCAGTAATTTACTGAGCTGCCAGATACCACTTGTATCTGACAGGACTATCCAGTAGTGCAGTAAATTAGTTTACTGCACCTAATTGCCACACAGGTGTAGACTGTGATGCTTTACTGTGTAGCAAAGTAGTTTAGATATGCCCACTAAGTTGCAGGCACTGCTATATCAAGAAGCCTTGCTCTTCAGTTTTATGAAAGAAACTGGAGGACAGAAGGGGAGAGAAGAGGAGCCCTTCTTAGAACAGAAACTAGTGAGCTAATGTAGAACTAGAGAAAATATACCAGCAGCAGCAGAAGACTGATGCTCCTTTCTTCCTTCTACCTTCATTCTTGCTGGATTTCAAAGCTATTTCTCCTCTGCTTGTTGAACAAGACTCCCAGGCACACACTAAAACCTATTTTTGGGGCCATACCCCAGGAATTGAAAAGGGAAGTTTCAGAGAAAACCTCTCTTTCACTTCTACCTAGCAATAAAATAAACTGAAGTGCCCAATCTGCCTGAAAGAACTGTGCTAGATTAAAAGAAAAAAAAATCAGTACTGGGAAAAATTTATCTCCAGATCCACACAGATTAAATCTTTAGCACAGGGGGCCTTCAGCTAAGACCAAACCTTTAGTTTTATCTGAAGAATGGCTGTTCTAAATTCAAACGAACTAACTGTACCCAAAAGAGAATATATGAGAAGCAGGCATACTTACAATATTTACAAACAAGCTTGGCAAAATTATCTTTTCCTTTCAGATGTGTTAGGGCTTTGTAACTTCCCTTTTGGGAGGTTTCAGATACCACAATGAGCTACCAGGGACCTCTGTACAACTCATCTAGACAGATGTGTAAGAGACAAAAATGCAATATGTGGCATGGTAGGTACACCCTGGCATACATTCAACCTTTGGTGCATTAAAAGATACTGCCTTTTTTTCTCTTAAAAATGAACAGTTAGGGAAATTAGTTTTTAGGAGGGTGAAGGTTGCGGGTAGGGAACAAAAGAAGCAACAATGCTCATTTCCCTCAGAAAATGAGATGCAAAATTTCAGATGTCCCTGCAATTAGCCAGTGGCGAGAAGCAAAGATTGATAGCTTCAAATGTAGGACAATCTAAAAAATAAAAATGATAGAAGACAGAATGATTGTTGTTTGCCTTGGCTGGTTAGCACAAACTCTCCACCTGCACTTGATTCTACTCAGTCTCCAACTCCTCCCTCACTTCAGAGCCATGGAAATACAGGAAGTCAGGAGGGGAACAGAGACAGAACACTTTGTACTAGCAGCCAGACCACTGTTTAACTTTTTCAGCCAAAAAACAAATATGAATATGGAAAGACTTTATGGCTAGCTAGATACATCAACAATCTCAGCCGTTTTGAAAACCCTTTTACAGTTGCTCATTCAAGGCTTTCAACCTGTGGACTATTCTAATTATTAATTGTGTGTGTGCTGTCTAGCGTTAGTATTGAGCATATAGCAAATTACAAAAAACAATTCTGTTGTACAAGGGGTCTAGCTGACCTGCATCCTGCACGTCTTCATAGCACTCACTCAGAAACTTTCTTTACTTTTACTACTGATTGATATTGAAATGCCCAAGAATCATGCACCCTTCACTGAGATACAAGTTGGGTCCAGTCCAATAGAAACACACTGACTTTGAGCTATCAAACACAGGGTGGAAAGGATGCACGGTAGCCAGCCGAACTGCTACGGAAAAGGTAGCTAGGGTTGTGCAAAACATTTTGCTGAATTAATAAAATAAACCTTTCGTGCCAGTCTGCTTTTGTGCATTCTCTTCCCCTCAGCGCCAAGCAGCTTTCATCAGCACAACTGCTTTGCACAGAGGTTATTTCGATAGCAGGCAGAGAGGTCAGAGGGTAAATTCCACTTGTTGCAAAAAGTCTTTGCAAGCCTGGGCTTCTCCACATGACCAGAGCGGTTCAGCTTCACTATGGGAAAAGGGGTCATGCAGTCACTGCAAGAGAATGCAGGGATGAAATGTGTTTTCTACAGTCCTATACTTGCCAGCTGCAATACAGTACCCTGTAAACCACATGGTCCAATAAATCCCCATAACTGAAATCCTGAATATGAATGTTTCTGGGCTGTTGGGCTTGAAAAGATGTGGGGACAGGATACCAGGTCCTGATCTTAATTATCACACCAGTGTCTCCCTCTATATTGAGCTGATCCTGAAGGGCCCAAACATATGAAGCTTTGGGTGTTCACAATCTGGATTTAGACTGGAATTTTGCAATTTAAACCCCAAATGACACTGAAATATCCTAAAAGAAGAATATCCCAAGGCAGTAAGGGCTACTAGGGAATTTGTACACATGCATGCACCACAGTGGTGGTTGCTTTGAAAAGTGCCCACTGCTGCGGCACATGCAGTGGTGAAACGCATGTCAGCACTGGGAAAATGGCAGCAGCATGCTTTTGAACTAAAACACATCGGAGGTGCATTATAGGGATGTGCAAGACTTTGGTAGCCAATTTGATTCAGAGGAGATTTGGCCCGGTTTGGCAGCTGAATCTCTGACTCTGAATTGAATCGGGAGACCAGTTAAAAGGTCCATATTGAATCAGAAGCCTCTGAACTGATTCAGAAAAGATTCAGTGCCACTTCGCAGATTTGATCATAGACACAGCTGCCTCCAGCTGGTAAGTCTGTTGCGGTGGGTGCAGCAGGGAAGGAATGAGCATGGGGGGCAGATCAATGCCCCCACAGCGAGGGAGGTATTGGGGCTGAGGCTGGAACAAGCTGCCCAGCCGGGGCAGGGGGGTATGGGACTCTGAGATGGGGGCGGAAGGGGGCGCAGGTTGTGGGTGAGGCAGTGCTGGGAGCGGGGGCTATGCCCTGCTGCTGCTTTCCCAGCCAGGGCAGGGCGAGGAGGCAGGATGAACGCACGGCAGGGCGGGGAGCAGAGGCTATGCCCTGCTGCCGCTTGCCCCCTTCCACCTGGAGCAAGCTGCACCTGCATTGCACGCCCTCCCCACCAGCCCCAGCTGGGCAAGCGGCAGTAGGGCATAGCCCCCACTTCCAGCACTGCCACGCCTGCATACTGCACCCCCCCTGCCGCTTTCCCTGAATCTCGTGCCTCCCACCCTGGCTGGGCAGCTTGGCCCAGCCCCAATCCCTCCCTTGCTGTGGGGGCACTGATCTGCCCCACCACACCTCTTCCCTCCCCCCTCCGCCCACTACAACAGACTTACCAGTTGGAGGCAGCTGTATCCAGCACAGTGAGGCCTGCTGCCTGTTTAGTCTATGGCCAAATCTCCGAAGTGGTGCCGAATCTTCAGATCTGATTCAGCTGAATCGAATCAGGACAGTGATTCAAATATTCGAATCGAATCACTGCTCCGAATTGAATGATTGTCCCTCTGAATCGGCCAAATCCAAATCCAAAGTGAATACTTGCCACTTCGTGCAGGCCTAAAGCGCACCACTGCCATTTTCTGAGCACTGATGCACATTTCACCGCTTATGCAACTTCATGAAGGCACAGGGCAGTTCGCGTCAGCTCACGTGCGGAGCAAACTCGATTAATCGAGTCTGCTCTGAAGCGGCAGATCTCCAGTATGTTGTGGGATGAAAACATATGTGTATAAATGCCCCTAGAGGGGCAGCAAGGAAAAAGCCAAAGATTACATTTTGCAATGAATTAGGTAGAATTGGTTTGGGAAAATAAGAAAAAAAATAAAGAGGGAAGCAGAAGACAGAAGTTCTCATTGCTTTGTGTGTGTAAGAGATGGGACCTATCTAGGGACGGTCTACTACTTTTCAGAGCTATTTTTATTCCTGTTTTGGAAACAAATCCATTGATGTGAGGAGAAAAATGCTAGTAAAAGTAAGTCAAGAGCTCAAAGACTCAACACATAGCAGAATATAAGGTAAGTGTGCTGGGTCTGGCAACACCCCAAAACAAGTCTGTAAAAAGGAGACAGAGTAGCAGCAACTCCTCCTTCAGCCCTTAAAATACTTCACAACCAAACGTATGTCCCTCTTATGAAGATTTATCACATAATCAGCCATTAGAAACTTTGGAAGCAAAACATGCAACATAATGGTGCTGAAGCTAGCGGGGAAGTAGTGCTGGTGAAACAGAAGACAAGAGTTTAGAGATTCAGGCTGTGAGGATGAACTGACAACAACAAAACATCTTTCTGACTTTGTAAGCAGATCAATCTCAGAGACTGTCTCCTAAGCAGTCCCTTTCCATAAGACTTTTTTGTCCTGTGAGGAATTTCCTGAGGACTGATTACTGTGGGAGAAATTTAAAGGGAGCAAGGACAGGGAAATTGGGTCTATAATGGAAAACTTTGTCACAATGGAGCAATGATGGCCTCTCCATAAACAGGCAAATTCCAGCCTGAATTCCACTGCCTTTCAACCTGCTAATTGTGTTTCAAATTACCTGGGACGGTGCCAGAAGCTATAATAAAAGTAAAATAAATTATGATAACACAAACTTGGTTTTGTGGGGTCTCTATAACTGGGTGGCACATAAATAAAAGAATCTAATATGCTAGGAGGCAGTCTGAGGTTTGGCTCAGGATCCAGTTTTAGTTTGGGTTGGCTTTCAAGCAGGTCTAAAAATGGCTGGGGTGCGGTACAAGCACATAGAGCCCTCTTATTCCCATGGGATAACCATGTTTAATACCTCCCCATCCCCCCACTGCTTTTCCAATAGTGGTTAGTCTTTCTTTTTGGCTATTAAATATGATCAAGAGTGCAGATCCATGTGGACAGACCCCTGTGGCTGCACAAAGCTCCACTTTAATCATTGGGGCTCTCCATGTGTATAAGGCTATGTTTGTGCACATGTGACTGAAGAATCAGGGCCAACATTTGTGAAGCATTTAGAGGCATCTCAGGATGAATGAGGCTGTATACACACAAGCTGCTACTATTATATTTTATCATCTACATACTTTTGACTGCCTTAGTGAGGCAACCAAGGAAATGAAATCCAAAAGGCCATTTAAAATTTTTGTACAGGGTAATAGCATCAGAGGCAAATTGATAATAATCATAAATTCTAAATGTATCAAGATTTTTTATGTACTTAAATCAGGGAAAAAGATCTATAGTTATCTTACTATCTGAAGCTATATACATTTAAAAATGCTTAGAAGAGCAAAATGTAAAATGTAAAGGAGTAACCCACATGGGGATTTCAGCTTTTAATAGTGGTAAGAATAACAACTAAGTTATTATGATTTATAAAGTGCTTTAAGATGGCTAGAATATGAAAGGTGATATGGTAACACCAAACTTGAATCCAAGGTATTATTATATTGTTATCCATATCGGCCTTTAATTTAATTTGGATTAGGCATATCTGCTTGGGTATATTTAAAAAATGTGAATAGACTAGTCACTGTACATGTTTCTTGAAACTAAATTGAAGGTGGATACTGTGCAGGAATAATCCCACCAAGACCCATTCCTAATGTCAATCTCGGCTTGCTGCATCCTCCCATCATTCAGATTTGCTTAAGAGCACGCGGGCTCTATGAGGTCCATATGGGCTACATGCTCCTGTAAGGACTTTGACATCTTTGTCTAGAAAGTTGGTATCTTTATCTTTTTGTCTTCCTCACATTATTACATATACACACTATGGACACACCTAAATTACATATATAAATTGTAAAATTAACATCAACGAGCCTCAAATTATCACAGTCGGTCATCATTTTCCACAAATATCTTGAAGGACTTCATATTATTATGACCCTGTACACATCTCTGCATTGTGTGACAAATACTGTGTGATGCTTATCTGCATATCCCCATTGGTACACGTTTGGATAGTTGGGCCTGCTTTCTTCCTGTTCTGGCTTATTCCTCCAGAAGGCACAATTATATAAGGGCACATAGACATATAGGCCTATGACCCCCCCAGTCAGACCCATGCACACCTGATATTCCTGAAAACTGCACACGGGCACTGAAGAAATCATTTAAGAACAATATATCTGTTGGCAATAAATACCCTTGAAGACTACCAGTTAAGTGCTACCTTGGGTCACTTTCCCATTGCATCTGTGACTGTTACCACCATTATATGTACATGGAACCAATAAGGGTGGTGCAGACACTTTCAAAATACAATGTCACCACTCACCACTCTAATATTGAATTGAAAGGAGCTCTGTGGGTTTCTTGGATCTGCCTGTGCAGGATGGATTGCAGAAAAAGAGCCTGCATTCATAATACCTTGTTCAAATTAAACAAAGTTCAGTGACCACCTGCTCACGCTACGGAATAAAACAACCACCCCATTTAATTCCTATCCACAAGAAAGGAAAAAAAACACATGGCTTCCAGATATTTTAGGGTGGAGATTGGGAGGAGGGTGCATCAACTATAACCTTGAGTAGGGCCTTTAACAAGTGGATTAACTGCACTAATGAGGCAGTTGCAAGGTTTATCAGATGACTTTATTTATTTGCCCTCAATCTCATATTTGGTGGTTTGTGCTGATTCTTCAGTTTGTGGGATTAGTTACAGTTCATTGTAAATTCTAACTGGATTTCCATGTATTGTGTTAAGGCCTGATTCAAAAGTAGTTTTATTTGATAAAAAACAGATGTTCCTAAAAGAAACTCTCCCCTTTGCAGTGAAAAACATTATTCTTAGAAATTGTATGTACCTTACAAAATTAATAAGCACAGCATCTCTCTCCATGACATATGACATTATTATATTTTTCCCTGTTGAGGGACTTTTAAGTCTCTGGGGTCATGATCTCTATGCCTTATGTGAAATGGAGAAGCACATGATTCTAATTTTATCTTCAACCCTGCCCTCATGCTGACATGTATGTTTACAATAAGGTTCATCTGTTGACCCTTCACTCCTGTTTAAAATATTAGCTAACATTTTTCAAACCCAATCAAGGCTGTGCGTGGCGATTAGGTTTTAGACTGGGTTGTTTTCTTTACTAAATTTCAACATGCCCATCCTAGCCAAAAGCCCTGTGCTTGTTTCCGAATTTGAAAACAGCAGCAGCAACAAAAACAACCTCAAGTTTGTACTGATACTTTCGCTCTCAGCAAGACACAGTGCACTTTGCAGCTTTACATATTGAATACCTCTCTCCCTCAGCTCCCCTCCCTAACTTTTAGGGGGACAGGAAGTGTCTTTTTGTGGCTAGGGATACAAACAGGGAGTCAGCAGATCTAGACTGCATTTTTGGCTGCTGCTTAATCAGCCAGAGACTTTAGGCAAGTCAACAGAGCCAGTCTGTACTATGGGGGATGGAGCAAAGATGAGCACTCCTCAAAGATGAGGAACTGTGACCCAGGGAGACACAGGGCGCTTACAATCTTTCACAGCCCCAGGGATACCAACAAAGAATGTGCTTGCTGCTCCATCAGGATGATGAAACACGAGCCTCTATCTGTTTCCAGCCAGCTTTATTGGCAAGTGGACATTTCCCTACCTCTTTCTCCATCGGCTCTTTGTCTTATGATCCTCAGGGTGCTACAAGGGATCGATGATGGCATTTGGAGAACCCCACAGGTTCCAACTGCTCCTAGCTTTTTTGCAGGGTTAGGAAAGGGTAAACTCGCTGATAACATCCCTGTAATCTTGCACATATGCAGCAAGACCAATCATAACCAAGCCATCAATCCCCCTCACTCCATTTTCTTTCTCTTCCTATACTTATCTGCCTCCCAGAGGTGTGGTGAGATGAATAAAAACTATGTGGCCCTCTAATGGAAAATACTTTCAAGTAATTCCCAAATATCACTTATTATTTTGCATGTTCTTTCTTGTACAAGGGAAGAAACAGCCCTCAAATGATACATGGTAGGTAAAGTTTGTCAAATGATTTTTCAACAAAAATCCAACAAAAACTTTTATCCTTGCAATTTAATTATTTTATGCAAAAAGTCATTTGATAACATTTAAGGAAATTTTGAAACAAATGTTTCGGGGGTAAAATCAGATTTAAAAAATATTTTTGAAACTGCTCATCTTCTCTCAGTTTTTATTTCCTCTCTTTTTCCAACAGAAAAATGGGAACATATTAAACAAAAAATGGGGGGAGGGGGAGAGAAGGTTTCTAAGAAGCACACAAAGCACTTTCATGTCTTGGGTTTCAAATGAACGCTCTTTTTTCAACTTTCTCTTAAAAAAAAAGAAGAAACCAATACAAAGTAAAATGTTGATTTCTGCAGTGGAAAAAAAAATGTAAAAGTGAGTAAAAGTGGGTGCGTCTACATGTGAAATTAATGCAACAAAATGAACTCTGGCACATATCATGCCAGAGTTTACTGCTCCTAGGTGCTGTGTTTGAACATGCTCCCAGGACCACAGTACGTTGAAGCAGCCCCGGCTGGCAGGGGGCCCGGGGAGTCAGCCTAGGGCTGTTCCAACCCAGCACAACATGGTGCAGAGGGGCTGTCTGGGACATGAGGGTGCTCCCCTACAGGGCTAGCTTGCAAGCAGCCCCTGCACTGAAGCACCCTCGTGCCCCAGCCAGCCTTATCAGTATCTACACATATTGCTGTACACTGAAGAATGGCACCGTAGGACAGTACTTGTGTTTATAAGTACTAACCTATGGCAGAGTTAATTAGTTTACTATAGCCTAATGTAGATGCTGAGACTTTACTGTGGAGCTAGTTAGGTGGCTCCACAGTAAATATCTCATGCGGATGTGCCCAGTGGCTTGTTCCTTTTCCCAATTTCTCCTGTATTTTATTTCCATCTCTTCTTTTTCTTCCACTGGAAAAATTGTGAATGAAAGGGGAAATTTAAACAAGTAGGAAAAAGTGTCTTTTTGTATTGTATGTCTCCCAACATTTTCTAGGGGCAAAAAAGAGAAAATGGGTGGGGGGAGGAGGACAGCAGGATTCTGCCCCCCTCCCCCCCTCCCATTAAAATAAAAAGAAAAAATAGAAATCCCTCAAACTGAGATTTTTTTTGCCAAAACTATTTGGAAAAAAAACAAACCTTTTTAGGCTAAAAAATGTCATAAGAGTCCAATGGACCCCTTGCTGCTTTGTAAGATTACAAGTAACATGGTAGAATCCTTCACTTTTTAATGAAAGGAATTTATTTCATTTGTTATTTTCATTCCTTCATATTTTAGTGATATAGTATACAGGTACAGATTAGGCCTGTATGAAGCGGCTAGTATTCGCTTCTGATTCAGATTCAGCCGATTCAGGGGACAGTGATTCAAATCACTGTCCCAAATTGATTTGGCCTAATCAGATGCGGAGATTTGGCTGCTGCTGAATTGGCACAATCTCCAAATCAAACAGGTCCCATCCTCCGTCCGCTCTCCCAGCCCCATCAATGGCTGCCTCAGCTGGCCCCAGCGTCCCAGCTCTATTAAAAAAAAAAAAAAAAGCCCCGCATTTACTGGCTCCTGCCCGGTGGGGGGCGATCCCCGCTGCACTCCACTGCCCCACGCTGTGTGGCGGGGCTCTGCCACGAGCCCCCAGAGGCCCTGACAACTGCTGCAGCAGTTGGTGAGTGCAGAGCTTTTTATTTTATTTTTAATTTTTTTTTAAGAGCTGGGATGCTGGGACCTGGTGGGGCAGCCATTGATGGGGCTGGGAGAGTGGGCGAGTCTGGCAGAGGGACCCCATCACCTCCAGCCCCCACCCCCATGGTCCCTTCCCCTCTCCTTCAGCCCCCGCCCGACTCCCATTTACTGGCACAGAGCCCGGGTCTAGCTCCCTGAGGCATTGAGCAGGGACTGCCTGAATCACCGAATTTCCAAATCTTTCTCTGAATCTTTTCTGAATTGATTTGGAGGCTTCAAATTGATTTGGACCTTTTCACTGGTCTCCCGATTCAATTTGCCAAATCGGGCTGAATCTCATATGAATCAAATCAGCACCTGAAGCTTTGCACAGCCCTAGTATAGATCTTTTCAAGACCTGAAAATCCTTAATACATCAACTTTTTTAAGACACTGTCATATTACTCTAAGGTGTGAGTCAAAGAAAAGCAGTGAGGAGCAAAAGGACCCACCTCTCTCTTACGTTAGCTGTTTTTCAAGGTCTCAAACAGGGAGAAATAGAATTACAGTTAGGTGCCAAGGTCCATTTACATACCGCATGAATAGAATAGAATATTACCTACTTCTCTCATTTTAAGGAAGCAGTTTCAAGCTGTCAATATAAGCACTTTGCTGTGGGAAAACCTTTGCAATGCTTTGGAAATGGTGAGATCCAACATCATCCTGATTTTTGATGGAAAGGAATACCACTGTTAAGGGTTAGCTATTGAAATACCTTTGCTCTTGTACGTCTCAACCCTAGTAGAGTCAATCGTCAGAAACTCTGTGGACCACAGATCAGACAGGAGGATGGAAGGGTCTGTTCCAGAAATATGGAAGACCCAGCCAACTAAGGACTTGGGAAGTCAAGATGAAATCCTTAGCTTGCATCAGTATTGAATGGGAAACCAGGAGAGAGAACTGAAGGGATGTGGTTTTTCTTTTTCTTGTTTTTTTTTTAATCCTGATGTAATGTGCACAAAGGTGCACTAGAAACCCTGGAAAAAACATTTTTACCAACCAGAGTTACCCTCTGTTCCAAACACAGATACTACTGTGTTTTAACTTGGCAAATAATATATATTTTTAAATTGTATATTCTCAAGCTAACCTAAAAGGGTATGGTCTGGCAAATCTTATTTATGTAAGTAATCCTAGTGAAGTCAATGCGATTGGGAATGAGCTGGTGTTGGAGAATCAAACCCTAACATTTTATTATTTCTGTGTTCCTATAATTCCCTTAATTTAATCTTTTCCCTTTCTCTTGTCACCAGTAATTGGCAAAACCATTTACATCTGCTAAGACACTTGGCAATCTTAAAACTCATCATTTGGAACAAATGACTGCTGGAGCAGCTGGTAGAGTAAAGCTGATGTCCAACAGAGTTGGCTCCTTTCTGTAAAGCAATGAAGATATCATCCACCTCTGCCCTCCACCTCAACAGAGTCTATGATCCCAGATGCAGAGTCTAGGACTGCAGTATAAAATCAGACAAGCACAATGTCAACAGGGAAGCTACCGGTAGCCATGATGGCAGTTTACTTAATGACTTGCATTGCTACTTGGCAAGGGATAAATATTCATATAATCCCTGAGATAACAATGCTCCAGTCTGCAGTTATCAACTTCCATATGCAACTCTTTCAAAGCTTCAGATGCAACCCTTCTATTGCTCATTCTGTGATTAATGCACAATTTTTAAGCTGCATCATGAACTTACTGGAGCTATGCCATTTAGTCATACATGGCAAAACTGGCTGAAAACTCAGCCACTGAGAAGAAAAAAATGCATACATTCCCTGGTTTGAAATCAAACTATGACTATACAATTTGTCACTACAGGAGGTGGAGTTCACCAATGCACAGCAATACAAGCTAATTACTTGAAGCTTTTGTTTAATGCCTACCATTTTATATTCCTGTATTTTTGCAACAGGAAAGAACAGATTCATTTTGCCACACAGTCTACAGACTGTGCCAAATAAGGAAAAATTGTACTAGTCCCTGTATGTGGAGTTTGACAAAAGGAGGATTCAAATATGGGCAAAAAAGTTCTTTTTTTAACTATGTAAAGCAGTGGTTCTCAAACTCTGACAGATTGTGCACCACCAATTTAAAAGGATACAACCTTAAGTACCACCAGCAAATTTCTGTCCTATAAATTAATTATAATAAATCTGTTAATTCGTACCACTGACAGGTTGTCTGTGGACCACTGGTGGCACATGTACCACAGATTGGGAACCGCTGATGTAAAGGAATGGCATAATGTCAATACTGTATTTATATGGGACCTTGTATCTGAAAAAAACATTAGTGTCCTTCACCCACACCCTTGGTGAGGTTGGTAGGCAAGGATTATAGTCCATATTTTCCAAACGGAGAAATTGAGGCATAGACAGTTTCAGGATCACATGAGATAAATACAATACAAGGAACAGGGTGTTGTGACTCAATCCTGTGATTTACCCATGTCACTGTCACTTCTGTCACGGATCATAACTAATAGACGATCAGCACTTCACACAGTATTTCACAACTCTGAAGCAACTTCTAACAGTGGTTAGTGCAAAGAAATGGCTTTGAGCAATGTAAAGTGGGTGGGGAAAATCTATATCTAGAAGAAAGTACATCTATATCTCTTACTATTGAGGCCTTCTGATGCAGGAAGAGCTAGTTCCTTCTTCTGCTCTACTGCACTTCATTCCTGGGAGCTGGAAGAAGGGCAGGGCAGAGCTGCAATCTGCTGCCTGCATGCTTCAGGCAGGGGTGCGCAGGCAGTGGATTGTGACTTTGCTTTGGCTCCTTATAGCAGTAACAGCATGGTAACAATCTGCTGCCTGTGTGCCCCTACCTGGAGCATGCAAGCACCAGATTGCAGCTCTGTCCTGGCCCCGAACCAAACTGCCCTTGCCACAAGATCCCAGTGACTCCGGAAGAGCTCACTGCCCTGCCCTGCTGTGTGACCTACCAGTATGGCTGGGGCAGGTCTCCATGGCAACCCCAGCCTTGTGCTATCACAGTGCAGTGGCAGGAGTCTCCATGGAGACTGGCCCCAGCCATGCGGGCAGGGGCTGCTGGGAAATGGAGCATGGCTGCTGGCCGGATCTGCCATTTTCCCAACCCTGTTGTATACGAATATACCAGGCAATAAACTGCTTAAAGAATGGACTAGAAATGAAGGTACTTAAATGATGACGTTGTGAATATAATTCATTGCCATGAACATTACTGTCACTAGGGGCAACGGGTGAGATTGATGGAATTTAGTCTCATGAGTTACTTAACTGTTTTTGAAAATATTAATTTATATAATGAACTTATACCAGATACTATGGAGACAGGAAGAGGACTAAGTGTAATCAGCCAGCCTTCCCTGTTAATTAGGGGATGATGATCCATAGCATTCCTTCTCTCCTCCTCCATCTATCTCCATCTGCTGGTGGGAAGACTTTACACACTGACTACACTGACAGACAGGAACATGGAAGTGTTACTTCTCATTTCACAGAAATCAGACTTAAACCAACACTTAGCATTTTCTCTACTTGGTGTATTTCTTGCATTAGTTCTTTCTGGTATTTCTTGGACTTTCTACTGTTATCAGTGAGGTGTAGGGTATAAAGTGTAGGATATACGTCTTAGGGCTCAAACAAAGACTCTTAGCCTAGGTACAGATAGTCAAAAAAGCCAGAGGCTGAATCAAATCAGTCTTTGCAGGTTAGTCTAAACTGCAGAGATTAAATTGAAACAGAAGTGAACAGACATTTACCTTTGATTTAGGAAATGCAGCCACATGCCTGCAGTGGTTCAGGCCAGAGCGACGCTAGAGCACGGTTATCTGGCTATGTGTTCACTTTCTCTTCTATTGCTCCAAGTCCTCTGGGATTTGCAGTCCAGAATTACAGCAACAGGACTCTGCAGGGTTGCTCATCACTTCCTCTTCCTCCTTCCAGATGCCTCTGGGATTTGTAGTCCACAGTTGCAGCCAGCAGTAAGTTTAAGCAGGAGAAGGGGTTTTTAACCCCCGTCACTAGCCCCAGACCCCAGCTGGGGTTTGCTGGCGGTGGGGAGGGGGCAGTCCCTGCCCCCCTGCAGACTGGGCTGCATCTCTAGCCAGGCTTACCTCCCCACCCTCTTGTCAGCCAGCCATCACTGCTCCAGCTAGGAAGCAGAGAGGTGAGGCCAGCTCTGAACAGTTCAGCCTAGGGCTGGAAAGCATGCTGGGATGCTGGGGGGACTGGGATTTAACTTGAACCAGGAAGGGGTCTGGGGCAGAAGTTTCATAATCCAAATCAGTTTAGTCTGATACTACATTCAACTGGGTTTATCTTTAAACAGTTTCAGCCATTTTGAAACTGATTTATGTGTACTGAGTTTCCATTCTGTTACAGGTTTAAACCAATTTATGTGTAATGTCTGTCCTAGCCTTAGATGAAGGGCCAAAAAATAAATTCCTTAGTGGAATTGTCTTGTGGTTTGTCTTGTTCTGTTTGGAGTAGCTATGTTGTAATGATAAAGTTTCTCTTCAGACCTGGTATGCAAAGACTGCCTCTCCTGAAACAAAGACTTCCTATAATTATTTACTTAGAAATGAAGTGACCTATCTATATTCACCAATTCCCTTCAAGGTGCTGTCTTTGACTTTCTTATCCTGTGAGATAACTTATAAAAAAGGCTACCACCCTAGAAACCCTAAATTGGTGAATTGTTGCATTTTCTAGGTCATCAGGAAGCAGTATGCCATTGGTAGTCCATGAATCAATCTTTGGAAACTACTGTAAAAAATACAGGTTCTGGTCATACTGGGGCAACTAAATGGATATGCTTGGGAATATTTTTCCAACAGTCCCTCTGCATTTCAGTTTTAAAAAACTCTTCCAGTTTTTAAAGGAATGGAGAAAACTACATATGAAAAGCAGACATGTAAGCTCAAAATTATCCAAGATTTTTATTCCAAAGAAAAGTATGAAAAAAAAGGATGACTTTCCTGCCACGTATTTAGGGACACAGTCAGCAGCTTATTACAGTCTATATCAAAAGATGGAATTTTGATTATATTGTGCTTTATGGAATGTCTATATCACATACATACCTAGAAGCATGGCCATGAAGCACACCAAGCATAGGCTTGGGCAACACATGTGCCAAGTCCCAGAAATGAGGCAGTGTAGCACCTTAGAGGAGCCCCAAGCAAACACTTGTAGGTATGTCCAAGACTGAGAGCCCAAGAGTGGTATTGAGCATGCACTTGGGACCACTCGAAGATAGTTATATTGTCTTACTTTTGGAAGGTATCATGTGTATGGCGCACCCTTCATGATGGTGCTCCTGGACATGATGTAGAGGCAGTGTGACATGCCCTTATTTTGAAAATCAGTAAAAATGACAATGTCTAATTATTATACAGTGTTTTTCATCCTTCACTCTCAAACTGCTTCACAAAACTGAGTATCGTTATCCCCACTGTAGAAGTGTGAAAACTGAGGAACAGAATTGTGAAATGACTTGTTGAAGGGAATCCAGTTCAGATTTGGAGACAGAACCCAGGGCTTCCAAGTACCAGTTGAACACTCAGTAATGAGATACTTTACATAATAATTAATTTAAAAAATAACAGTATCTCACTTTGCTATGTCTTCAGCACCTCTATAATGATTTACTGATAAATAACTAAATGCAGCATTTGATGAAGAAGTAGAGAAAACTTTGACTAAAGTCAGCAGGGAAAGTCTTACACTTATGATATTTCAACAGTGCTCTGATAGTTTCAATAGCTACATAGGGAGTAGAAAGGAGCTCAAGCTTTTTAATGTTTTATCGCAAAGGCCTTCATATTCCTACAGTAAACAGCATGAAGTTCAGTCTTTTGAGTCTGGAAGCCAGCCCTATGTTTTCAAGGAGTCTATGGTCTAAATTAATTGGTGACACGTTATAATGCAGAGTCAATAGGGAGTGCCTCAATATCAACAACTGGGGGGACACAATAGGTTTACTCTAGAGCATTTTCAATTGACCTGGGAAGACAAAGGGACTAGATACATAGCACACAGTATTTACTCTGGAGGAAATGCTTCTGAGGCAGTCAGAAATAATTTTATTCCAGGTACATATCAGTGTCCACTACCATTGTCAATTTTACTCCAGAATAACCATGCAAACCAGCTCCCCTGCCACCTAGTGGCCAGGTACTGCTATAGTGCCCACTTTGGGCAGCTAGCTGGTCAGACTGTCTGACAATCCTGCATCAGCTCTTTAAAGAGCATATTTACACTACAGAGTAAAATCTAGGATAAATTACTCAGGAGAAAGCATTTTGTATGTCTATACCCTTGATAAGGACATACCGACAAAAACAGTAAGATACGATGAGCATGTTTTATCTTATACCATTATACAGGTTATTTTCCTAGCACTCTGTTCTCTTTCTTGTGCAAGATATGCCTGTTTACACTTGCTTATATGCTGATATACACATATCACCATTTACATCTGATGTGAATTTGACATAGTTTGTTCAAACCTGACTTTTTAACCATTAAAGCTACCCCTTTTGCTTTATCATTGTAAACAAAAGCCGGACCTAAAGGACTATCATTGGATAACAGGTTGGAAACAGATTACTTCTTAAAGATAATAATAGATTTGGAAATAAATTACTTATGAAAGGATGAAAGGGTCAGGACCAGACGTGTGTTTGTTGGTTGTAGGTGGGATTTGTGTCCAAGAGTGATATAGGACCTTGAGGCATTTCCAGTAGGATGCAGTGACTGTTTTTTGAGTCACAATAGGAGAGATATGCTTGTCTCAGTGCTATGTGTGTAGGGGAAACAATGCAGTTTTGACAACATGGATCAAAGCAGGCCCTTTTGGTGAAAGAAAGGGAGGGTATCACAATGGTGAGCATACTTGTCTTCAGTATCTAGCCCAGATTAATAAACACGAGTATGCTACAGTGAAGAACTCTGGGCCAGATCTTCAGACAGCGTGGAGCAATATAGCTTCATTATTTCATAAGAGCTAAACCAATGTATACCATATAAAGATGAGTCCCTTTATTTCAATATCTATATCAATATCTATATCTAGCTCTGTATGTCCTCCAACCTGGTTTTGCTTAGTCTAGGCAACATCTTACCAGTAGAACAAATCATATCTCAGCCTGACAATTACAGACCGCATAATATTCTTGAGAAACCTGGTGCTAATTCTACTATTTCCTGATGGTGCAACTGTAGTTGAATTGGGCTTATTCTCATGTCCTTTGCTCTCATTTCACCTATTGAAAGGTTTTAGCTACATTGTTGTATTATAGGGGTGAGGTATATTCATGTGGATTGGTGCCAGTTACATCTGAGAGGTAGTTGAGTCAGGAGACTCAGGACTGTGGCACCTAGATTTGGTGCCTGGTTTTTTCATTTTTCATTGACCTGTTATGGGATTTTGGGCATGTTGCTTTGCCATGTCATCTCACTTTTTGCCTGTGGTGCCTATTTCATAACCTATTTCAGACAAGGACTATGCCTTCTCACTGACTGCAAAGCACATATTGCGATGAGAACTGAGTCCTGAGGTGCTACCATGTGCTAAGATGTTAGTAGTAGTAGTAGAAGTAGCAATGGTCAAAGGAATGGGTATACGTTTCACATTACACTTAGGGAGTTGCTAACTTCCTTTGCCCAGATGAAAATAGTAGCTATCAAATCAATAAAAACTAAGAGAACATCTTGCCTACTCAAACTTAGGAAAAGGTGGTTTGAAAACTTCTGCAGTTACTGAAGATATAACATGGAATCCTGAAGGACTTTACACACAGACACACACGCACACACACACACACACAAATATATTATGTATTATGAGTTTTCAGATAAATACACTGCTGAATGTCAGAAAAAAATTAGTTCAGTTAAAAAGGTGTGAAAATACTCTACGGAGAGTGACTTACTAGTGTCTGATTTGGGGAGGGAAGGCAGCTTGACAAAGGAAAAAAGTACTTTTGAATTCTACATGTAGCAGATGTTGTTTTGGTCACTTCCAGCTGGCTGTGAAGTCAGAGCCCCAGAACTGTGGTTTAGTATGTGGTACAAGTGTTGGCTGAATTTATGGTGGAAAAATAAAAGAAGCTTGCATGCAGAACCTGGCACGAATTGTTTAAAAAAGAGAGAGAGAGAAAGAGAGAGAGAGAGAGAGAGAGAGAGAAGCCTATGGCTGTCTTCAATTACTTTCCATTACAGCACTGTCTGTATATAATTGCTCCATGTTTTCCATTATGGACTGCCAAATGAACTAGTAAGTTAGAGTATAGAATGTACAAATTCCACTGGTGAGGCTGCAGTGTATCAGTAAACAACATGAAACACAATCTCAAATCTCTCTTGACCTGCATGACAGTTACACAAAATTAATCTGGATTTCTCAAGTGTACAACCTTATTTGCCATATCTTCCATCAACAACTGCAACTAAGGGCCAAGGGAAAATCTAAGCACATGGAAGCTTCGATCTTGACTTAGGTGCAAGCAGGACTGGGTCACAGCTTGGCAGACAGTTTGGCAGTGTGCTCAGAACCTACTCGCATGCATGCAAAGGGAGATTTGCAGATATGAACAGATCAATGCCTACCTGATTGTTCCTTCTGTTGCATTACAATTAGCCTTTTGAGCAGACAATCAGTGTAGCTGAATTTGCCAAAGGTGATACATTTGAAGACGTGGCCATAAGCATAATTTCAAATTCAGTTGAAATATAAAATACACTTGACTTGTAGCCAGAATAGCCCCATGGGAGGTAACCTATGTCTTCTTTGTGCTTGCTACATCAATCACAGTTATCAGTATGGGAGAGAACAGCCTCTACAGGGCTGCTATGCTCTCTCATGCATTTGCATCGCATCAGGCACAGAACGGGCAGGGTTCTGGATATTAGTCATACCAGTAGAACCAAGAGAAGCGTGCTGTGTCAAACTTGACAGGGTATTTTTTCCTTGGAGCAAGAAAAGGTGGAGTATAACTTGGTCAACTCAATCAGGGCCCGTGGCAAAACCAGAGCACAATGTACTTACAGTGCCATTTTGCTTTTTGAGGTCTGCAATTAGTAAAGCAGAAGGTTAAATACATGACCCAGAACAGCAAAAGCAGAAGGTTAAATAACAGAACCCTATAAGCAGAAGGTTAAATACATGACCCAGAACAGCAATAGTGTAGCTTGTGTACCCACCATCTAATACTGCAATATTAACAACGTTTGCTAACCAGCTCATAACAACTAAAACGGCCATGTAGTTTATTTTTTGCTTTTATTAATTAGTGACAATTTTACATTGGAAACAGTGAGATTACACTCTGACTTCAATGTAACTATACTGTGACTACATGGATCTTTTATTTTAGAAGTGTGACCAAACTGTCTAAATATCTATCTTGAGATGGTAAGTCACGACTTTATTATTATACACTCCGGACTATCTCATCTGTTTCCTTTTGTTCATATGACACATCATGTCAAGTCAGGTCTAAATTCTAGACTGTAGGCTTTTTGGTATTGACTGTCAACTGCATTTGAAGGTGCTCAAGCTAGAGAGTGTACACCCAGTGAAATGCAATGTGAATGAAAAATAGAAGCTATTCCCTTATTCTATCTCCAGAAAAGCATGGTCTGGCCACTTCACCTTAAGGAGACAGTGAAGGCCAACACAGACTGACCCCAAGCAACAAGTGTTTCTTAAAGCAGAAGTTTTGAGAAGATGGGGAAATTCTGATTGGCTGTGGAAAACACTCAAGCTTACATTTGAGCCATTTGTTAATTGAATTTGGCAGGAGATCCTTGCTTCTTTACATTATCAGCACATTCAGAAACTAAAGCTGTATCAGTTAATGATAATGGAGAAAAATGTCATCTATAACTCTTTCGATGGCTTTTTTTTAAGATTGCTGTGGTGTGGAACAAGAGGAATTACAGCATGTTTCTCTGGTAAACACAGTACTTAAATTTTCAATGCAACTGATATTTCTTGTTTATTTTGAAAAAGTAAAGTGATTAATGATACGCAGGAACTATAACATATGGCATACTTGAAGCTGACCTTTCTGTAAAAAGTTGGCTATTTCATTAATGAAATTCCCCACCCCCACAAGAACCATGTGTTAGTTCTGAAAGTATGTCACATTAGTGATAAGAAAGTAAAATTTGTACGTATGCACCAAACAGCAGTTTTCCAACCGTTGGAAAAGAGATCATTTAACAAGAGATGAGCCAGGACTGTAAGGACATTGGGACAGGACTTTGCATATATTTCTATATTACCTGGAACAATGAGCCCTGATGCTGACTGGGGACAATGGGTAAGATAGCCACATTTTTAAAGAACAGTGGAATGATTTATCCAAACAGTCTTGATCTTAGGAGTCTGGTTCCTAATCATACCCACTATAGTTACTGTATTGAGAAGTCAAATCCCCACTCTGCTAGTCATTAAGGACCAGGTTTTGCCCACCTTAACCATGCTGCATTTTTAATAGTTCCTTGTCATATCCTATCCCCTAACTTTTAGGTTAAAAAATAATATTGGATCCAAAAATTAGAAACAAGGAAGGCCCACTTTCTCCCGTTGTGACCTGGAGAGGACCAAGATTTGGGCACAAAAGAAGACCTTAACCAATGTACATGGGAAGTGAAGCCAGCTTGATATATATTCCTTTTAAATCTGGAGATTTTCTACTGCTTCCTTTGCACTTAGGGGTGCCAATGTAACTGTGATGTAGTAACTTCTTGCAGCATGGCCTCTTAACAACATTTAGGGTTTCTAATAGAAATCCATTTGGGACACCTAAAACCATTAACTTTTTGGAAGTCGTCTTCTGCATAGCTACGCAAAGATTAAATAAGTCTGCAGGGTGAGGAATATGGAACAGTAGGGAGAAGCAGACTCTCAGCTTGAAGGCTTTGATACCATAGCAAAAAAACCCAAATTCCCCACAATGCCATGCAAGCCAGCCCATGGCTTCTTCCACAATTCCAATAACCCTTCCGCCTGCTGAAAGTGGGGAAATCACTACAGGACTGTAACTATTTTAATTTAGATTTTTCCAACCCCTCCTATATATTTTCCCACAAGTGTGTAGCATGAGGCCAGAAGCTTAAGGAAAGTCAGGTCTGAATCTTACGAATTACAATTGCATTTTCAATGGTTACATATAGTGCATTCTCTCCCTGTATCAAAATAATATCATAATAAAAGTCCTTGAGCTTGTTGCTGTATTTGTGTCATGTGCAAATTAGACAAGAATCATTATTTGCAGAAACTAATCCAACCCATTAAAAAAAAAAGTTTTTAATAATAATAAAAAAATCTCTCTAATGCAGGGCTCTGGTTGAATAGGGCAACTCAAGTGAGCCACTGCTAGAATCAAAAGTTACAGAGAAAGCCCACAATCTCTATTTATTTATTCTGAGGCCTGGATATTAAATAACTCAAAAGAAATGCACAATTTGAAAGTCTTTTAGAAAGCTCATACTATGTTCTCTTGAACCCAGGTTTGGAGTCACATTATTTTTATTTCAGGATAACGGACTACCTGCTGTCAGAGAGAAAAGGAAGTTTTGGGGAGGAGATGTAGTAGCTGAGTGAAAAAAGAAAAACGGTAGGAAATAGCTGTGCAAAGGTCAGGCTATAAAGGATTATTGGAAGTTCTGGAGAGTCTGATACCTGGGAGTTGGGATCCAGTCTGGATCACTGTGTAGTGGAGTACCTTCTGGCAGTACTATCTGGCTTGATTTGGTGGTTCTTAGGGGTCATACAGACAAGTTCATCAGCTGAGACTGGGGTTACAGAATCTCTTGGCTGTCTTGGCCTTCTGGGCCACTAAATAGAGACACAAGGTTTTCACAGATAGGGTTTTGGTTGGTGGCTCAGTCACAAATACAGTTTGATGCCATTTGTGATGCTGACCACATGGATTCCCAAAGCATGGACTGGCAGAACTGGGAAACTGGGTTATTGCCTTAAAAATCTATTCTTATTTAAACACCTACATTCTGTAATAGATTTTCAAACACTCAATGGAATAATGCATGCACAAATCATCATACAAACAAAAACCGGATTGGTGTTGCAGATATGTGGATTAAAAAAGTTGGCCTTATAATCATTAAAAGTGTTCTTTTTTTCCTGATTCTTAAACCAGTACTAACAGCAGCTCCCATTACCTGGGCCACCCCTGGCACAGAGATCAGAAATACTAATTGTAACTGAAAGTTCAAGATGGCATGGGAACAATCCACAAAAAGTATATCTGGGAACAAGTTTCAAAGATTGGGAGGTTCCATTGCTTAAGTTTTGGTTGAGGCACTATTAAGAAAATAACTAGACATGAGGTTTGGGGATATGAAGACTTGTGGTAGTCATTTGAGGTCTTTGGAGTTTTGGTACAATCTATTGAGCTGTGAGGTCTGGATCAGAAGTTCAAAGTATAGGGAGAGAGGCCACAAGGATATTCCTTTGGGCCCATTTTTATTAACAATTTTAAACTATCTAGAGTTTACATGTCATGACTAACAATTTTTTTCCTGGACAGGCTTTTGGGCTGACCAACCTGACTGCAGGATTTTTTTGTGGTTCTGTTGTTGTTTTTTAGATGAAGAGAATTGAATAAAATAAGTTCTGGCTGTAGTTCTGTTCTGTCATGAAGTTCTGGTTTAATCTATTTTTGCACCACACAATTTATCAGGAACTATCTTCTCCACAAAATAGCTTGTTAGATTACAAAAAATACAAAACCTATTATATTAAAGTGTTGTTAGGAAAAATATGTAAAGGGTATTACACTACTTTGACCCAATTTCTACCCTTAGTGTGCATTTTCACCAGCATAGATTAAATTATAATTTGGTACCCTGACCTTATTAAAAGAGGTCATTACAGTTGAAATAATCACTGATCCTAGAATCAGATTTTTGCTGCTAGGTATTTATTTCTGTGTAAAGGTTTATGGAACATCATATTCTTACCCTTTAAGACTGATACCCACATATGTAAACACCATTGAGCTTGGTGTGCCCTAGCTTAATCCAGCTTCCCTAAAACTGGCTAAAACAATGGAAATATCTTTCTGAAACCACTGCGGGTAATATCCAATATAGTTAAAAACATCTGACTGCAACCACAAATATGCTGGTATTTGGTTGTGCTATAAAAACATTTTTATGTCAAATACAACTGGGACTAATACAATAAACGACTAGCACAGTTAACCCTTGGAATGAATCAGAGGCCTAATGGATAAGGCAGTCTGAATCTCTTTTATTTTCTTATAAATAGCATAAAAAGTGATTGTATAGTATCCAAGTAATTATTGCAACTATTAGGCTAATTAATATTTATATGACACCTTTCATGCAGAGTGCCACAAACACACTACAAGATTATAAACTATACTAAATGTATATACAGTAAGGCCCAATCCTGCTCTCCACACTTATGCAAAAACCCCCAAGCCATCTCAACAGGAATTTTACCTAAGTTGGCTGCATGGATTCACGTCCTACATACACATACATTGATCTCTTTATCAAGCACTAATACCATATTTATTCAAATATAAGACACCGTTTCCCCCAAAATATGTGTGGCCCAAATTGGGCAAACATAATCATGGAAACCTAATGCAAGAATAGGTTTGTGCAGCCCATCTGAATAAGATACATGGTAGTGCCCACTGTACTTAGCCCCCTCGGTGCCCACTATATTTCAAGTCATGGTGAACCACTACACTGAATACATTTTTACTTCCTCTTCACCCCCAGAGCTAAGCTTTTGTTCTGATTTTCAGTGGTTCCTGTTTCTTCACCAGCCTTAAAAGTCTGACAAACATCAACAAATGGGGCACCAAACAGTTCACCCAGAATCTCACTGTCACGGCACAGTGCTGGCCACCTCTATCACAGGGGCTCCATGCCACGTGCCTGCAGCTCCTGCACTCCCATTGGGGAAGTCTCGCACTGGACTCTGTGGGGAAGCAGGGGGCGGGGGTCCCTCCACTCCTGGCGGAGTGTGGGGACCTGCGCAGCAGGGCGCGGAGGAAACAGCAGGCTTCAATGTGGGGCTCACTGTTAGTGCTGGAGCTGCAAGCATGCAGCACAGACCCCATGGCAATAGGGCAGGCTCCACTCCCTCCCCCTGCACAGCGCTGTGTTGAGCCATGCCTGCGCCGGGCACAAGTGCCCTGACCTCCCCACCTGCTGCTGCTGCCCGGTAGTCGGGGCTGCACACCATGGGGAGAGTGTATAAGGGGGTTCCCTACAACCTCCACCCACACACCCACACCCTGCCCAGCTAAGCTCCATGCTCCTGCTGCTGCCCAGCTAAGCTCCATGCTCCCACTTCCGCCCAGCTGAAACTCCAACTCCCACTAGCCCTGGTGCTTCCCTACCTGCTGCCCCGAGCAAGCAAGTTCCAGCTGCAGCAGGAACTGTGCTCATAAGCTGTTGGCTGGGCAGAGCCCTTCCACCCAAGAGGGTGGGAGTGAGGCCCAATTGAGTATGTTGGAGGTTGTACATGTGGACGCCTTGCTCCCACCCTCATGGGCAGAAGGGCTGGGAGGGGTTCAATTCATTGGGGGGTGCCACGGGCTGGATGAAAGTGCCTGGCAGGCCTGATGTGGCCTGCAGGGTGTATTTTGCCCACCCCTGCTATAGAGTAAATCATGAGCCCTTTGGCTTTGGACTAATATCATGTATAGTAGGTGGGGGCTGTGTGTATAGGTCCTGGCTGGTCCATAGCTGGTCACGCCCACCAGGGTGCATCTGGAGTGGGTGCAGGGCGAGCCAGGGCCATGCATGCAGGTCCCTGCCAGACTGCATGGAGCTGGTGTCAGTGGCAGGGGGACCCGGGAGGGGGTGGCGCGGCCCTCGGCGGCGTGTCAGGGGCAGCAGCAGCTGGAAGGAGCTGCCATGTCCTAGGCTGCCTAGAAATGGAGTCCAGTTTCAGAGCTGCCCCAGACCTGCTGTACCCCCCAGGGTGGCAAGACACACCATGAGCCGGATGGCAGCTGGTCCAGGCAGGACCAAGGGACCCACGGTGAGCAAGACCAAATCCTTCCTCAGCCCAGATCTGGCCCATAGGATGATTTTTGCCCACCTCCACTCTGCAGGATCACAGATTACAAGGCTTTGCCTCAAGAGAAAGCCAACATCCATTTTTACTAGGGCTGTGTGAAACAGCTGCATTTCGATTCGGTTTTCGATTCAGCTGTTTCAGAGGACAGTGATTCATTTTGCTGTTTTGGATCACTGTCCTGTTTCATTTCAGCCAAATCTCCTCCGAATCTGTTTTGAATGGGTTGCAAGTTTTGCAGAGCCCTACTGCCCAGCCAGGTGGGGCTTGGGGCTGGGGGCCCCAGCGGGAAGCAGGACGGGGCCATGGCTAGCTCATCTTGGGGATGGGGAGGGGTAGGGCTGCTGCCCTCTGTACAGGTGAGGAGACCCCTGCACAGATCTCTGATCCCTGTCATGCTGGGTCATAGGGTAGGGAAGCAGCGCAGAGCGGCAAGCAAGCCTGCTGGTCCCTGCCACACAACTCAGCTCCCTGCCCCCCCCATGCTACCCCAGCAATGTAGGGCTGTGTGGGGCAGGTGGTGATGGCGAGTAGACCCCCTGTGTGGATCTCTGCTCCCTGCAGAGCCGAGTTGCACAGCAGCATACAGCTGTTTCCCTGCAAGCCCAGCTCCAAAACTCCGAAATTTTCTGAAATATTTCCAAAACTTTTCAGATGCCCCGTTTAGTTTCCGAGATGTTTTGGAGCTTTCTGTTTTGATTCAGATTTGGTGTTTTGGGCACTGAAATGGCCTGAAACACCTCCGAAACTAAACAGCTGCCAAAGTTTCGTACAGCCCTAATTTTTAGCCGTATGCAGGATCTTGGTTTGGTGCCTCTAGAGTCAGAGCTTCCAACAGTTGAGCCCCCTCTAGCATCATACCAGGGAACTGGTATGTCACGAAAAGTGATATTGTCAAAAGTGACTAAGTTCCATTATAAAAAGCCTAAATCTCACCAAAAGTCTACGTTTGAAAGTCTAAATCTTACCAAAATCTATGGAACTTATGCTCCCAAGTCACTTCTGAAAGTGGATTTAGGTGCCCATGTAATTCAGGGGTTTTGAAACTGTTAAAGCTATTTTTCATGCTGGTCGGAATTAAATAAAAATCACTAAGGACTAAATACTGGAACTGTAAGTCTCAGCATTACATATTTTATTCTCAGAAAATTAATATGCCATGTTCAATAGCATTTTCAACCCTCCACCAGTCAAGTAGACAGGGGGCGTGTCTACACGTGCCATTAATGCACAGCAGTAAACCATGGAGCTTATTGCTCTGCAGTTTATTGCTCCCAGGAAGCTCCCAGGTGCACCATTTACCCACGTGCCTGGACCACATCACACTGAGTCAGGTTACAGCAGCCCAGGCTGGCATGTGGGTCAGCCCATGGGGCCCCGTGGGTCAGCCTGCCAGCCAAGGACTGCTCCAACCCAACTGAATGTGTTGTACAGGGGCTGGATGGGGCATGAGGGTGCTTCTGTGCAGGGCTAGCCAGCAGACAGTCCTTGCACTGAAGAACCCTTGTGCCCCAGCCAGCATCTACACATGATCCCAGAGCCCAGATTTGGGATGTCACTGCAAGGATTCCTGACCTCATCTGGGCCTCTGACTACTAGCCCATGGTCCTCATCCATGTGGGCACAAATGATGCAGCCAGGTGTAGTCTGAGTTGTATAATGAGTGACTACAGAGCTCTGGGGGCCAGGCTTAGGAAGACGGGTGCAAGTGATCTTTTCGTCAATCCTCCTGGTCAGCGGTCACGGTCAGTATCACAACACCTGCATCAAAGAAGTCAACCTGCAGCACCGGAGTTGGTGTCATTGTGTGGGGTTTGGCTTCTTTGACCATGATCTGAACTTCCATGAAAGGGGCATCCTGGGACGTGATAGTCTTAATCTCTCTTCAAAAGGTAAGAGTCTGTTTTCTTACAGTTTGGCGGATCTCCTATGCAGGGCTTTAAACTATGTTCATCAGGGGTGGGGATGCAGACAACAGAAAGAACCTAGGATCAACAAACCATGAGCCACGCACTGGAACAGCCCACATAAGTACTAACGGGCCTGATGGGCATCAGGACAGAGGGGCACCAAGGGCACCCATCGCGGGGCTCAAGTGTCTCTATACTAATATTAGGAGCACGGGGAGCAAGCAGGGGGAACTTGTACTCCTGCTCGCAAACAAGAACTTCGACTTAGTTGGGATAACTGAAACCTGGTGGGACCCTACCCACGATTGGGCAGTAAGCATTGATGGCTATAGGCTGTACAGATGTGATAGAGTAGGGAAAAAGGTGGGGGTGGGGTGTTGCTCTCTATGGCAAGGAGCAATATAAAGATGGGCCTGGAGGAGGGGCAAATTGAGGTATTGTGGATCAGAATGCAAGGGGGTTGGGGGGGAAAGGGACTTGGTAGTGGGAGTCACCTACAGGCTGCCACATCAGGATGATGAGTTGCACCTGGAATTCTCCAGACAGTTCTCAGAGGCTGTATGGTCAAGGGACATGGTTGTCATGGGTGACCTAAACTACTCTGACATCTGCTGGGAGGAGCAGTCAGCTAGATCTAACCATTCACGTAGGTTCTTAACCTGCATACAGGACTTTCACCTAACACAGGAGGTATACAGTCCCACTAGGGGAAACACATTACTGGACTTGGTGCTGGCTACAGGGGCTGACTTGGTGGGGGATCTAGTGACACAAGCTAACCTAGGGGACGGTGACCATCACTTGATTGAATTTACTATCTGGTGAAGGGTGGGAAAGATAACCAGTTGGGCAGAAGTGCTAGGCTTCAGAAAGGCTATCTTCAGTGTGCTCAGGAGATTAATTAGTGAGGCATTGAAGAACAGGAGCATCGATGAAATGAGAGTGCAGGAAAGGTGGTTGTTCCTAAAGGGAACGATCCTACAGGAAGAGAAGGAGACAATCCCATTGCACAAAACAAGTGCAATGGGAAAGGGTTTTTTTCTGCTCCAGCACAGAAAAAAACTCTGCAGCAGGGTATTACTTTACCAGTACTTTACAAATGCTATCCTGCTGGAGAGTTTATTAGTTTCCTGACCTGTGATAGGGGTGCTCATGTAGATGCTGAGATGTTTACTGCTCAGTTAATTAGTCAACCGAACAATAAATGTCTCGTGTGGATGCAGCCAGGGTTTGCATACGTCAATTAAAAGATAGGGTACCTTAGAGACCCTAGTTCAGAGAGGCATGAGCTTTTGTCAGAAACAACTTACTTTTTCAGATGCTATCAAAGGACTGGCAGAAAGAAATGGTGTTATATAGATGGGAAGAGACAGGGGGATTGGATCTTCTGAGATGAACAAGGCATTTAACACCTTGAGGGACACTGGTGTTAACAGGCAGTCCAGGTAATGGGATATATAGCCACATTGCTGCTGAAACCATGGGTAAAACAATCCAGTCTGTGGATGATTTCTTCCACAATTTCATGCTCTTGTTGGTTTTAAAATGTCTTCTGTTTAAGGACTGCTCCTCTGAGGTCAGTGATGGACTGTCCCAGGTGGTTAAAGTGTTTGCTGTAACTTCCATTCATTTCTAGAACTGATGTTGAATCTGTGCATATATATTCAAATAGATGATGGCATATATGACACTGGTAGAGGAGCAGGTGAACAAAACTAAGATGTTATAATTCATGTTGTTTAGTCCCATGATGATGTTGTCTGTGTGGATGAGGAGTGGAACTGGCACTTGGCTCTGTAGCAAGGCTTGGTGGCTTGGAGAGGGGACACAATAGGGCAGCAATCCAGGAGCTATAAGAGGGCACCAGGATCCCCACCAGGGGTCTTTACCATGGCATGGACATCCCTGTATTGCCCAACTATAGGACCTTGGCAGTACAGCCCTGCACCCAGCAGTGCATCTGGTGGGGAACAGGGCAAATGGGGTGCATGGAATGGTGCTCCCCTCCCTCTGAGGGAGTTTCTCTTACAGTAGGCACAGCTCTGCGCCTATCAGCACACCTGGAATGGGGGAAAGCAAACAGGGCCCTGGGGGCAGCTCCCAGGAAGCCCACACCATGGGGCTGTTGCCACCAGATTGTCTCTCTCTCTACCACTTCTGTTCAGGCTCTCTGCATAGGGAAGGCAGCAGCAGCTATAATAGCAGCAGCAGCCACAACAGTACTAGTAGCAGTTGCATTTGCATCTGTTTTCCCTGTGTAGAGAGGCCAGGCAGGTAAGACTTCCTTTTTCCCACCCCACAACACACACATTCACTGGTCAGTATACTCCAGGGGTGGGCAAAATGTGGCCTGCAGGCTGGATGCGGCCTGCTAGGTCATTCTATCCAGCTCGCGTGGCCCCTAAAAAATTTAGAAAATTAATATTTATCTGCCCATGGCTGCCTGTCATGCAGCCCTTGGTGGCTTGCCAAAACTCAGTAAGTGTCCCTCCGCCCAAAATAATTGCCCACTCCTGGTATACTCCCTGCTCACCCCCACCCCTGGCCTGCCATGGGCATTGAATGAATTTACTAAACCTCCAGCTTGGTGAGAATTGGAGTTAGTTAATCTGTGTCTGGGGAGATATCATTTGAAGTCAGGAGACTGCCTGTAAACTAGAACAGCATTGTCCCCCAAGGCTACGTTGAGATGGTCATCATTTTCCAGGTGGGGATGGAGGTCATTTATGATGCATCTAAACTCTTCAAGCTGGGGGCTGTAAGTGACAACTAGAGGGACTCTGCTGTCATTGTCACAAGATTGGCATTAAAGCAAGTCAGAGTGGGGCCTGAGCCTGGCTTTGTTAATATGAGTGGTTATGGTTTTGGAATTGTACTGCACGTATAAGACATCCTGTTCTAGATCATTGAGGTGTGTATCCTAGTCAGCAGGATCAGAGCAGATTATGATTGTAATAATGCAGAGCTTGGCTGTAGAAGACGAATCTATTTGTGTGCTTAGAATAAAAACTGATTGCATGGAGACAGCTGAAGCAGTTGGCTGGTTTCTGGTACAATGTGGTTGTGATGTGGCCATTGTAATGTTTTGCAGTGGTGTCCAGGAAGTGAATTTGCTGGTTGGAATATTCAAGAGTCAGGTTGATGGATGGGTAGAAGTTATGAAAGTCTTGGTGGATTTTTTCACAGAGACTCCTTCTCATGTGTCCACATGATAAAGGTCCATTACATAATGTGGAAAATGAACAATTTCTCATGTGAATCAGCTTGGCTTGGTGATTTGAGAATGGGGTTGGGCAGCCAGAAATCTTCTGAACCCCAGTCCAAGATGTATCAACAACTTGTTTTGTGGCTCCAGGGAAAGTTTGTCTGTCAGTTCCCATCTTCAAAACAGGGGTAATAGTATTAGGTATTGTGATGATTAATTTATGAATGTCTGTACAGGGCCTCAAGATGGAATATGATAAAAGTGCACACCCAATATTTTTACTTAGGGTACATGAGCAAGGACACATGTCATACTCTTAGCATTAAAATTTGCTAGGCATCGGGTTCCTTTTCAGAAGAAAGAGAAGAAGTCTTGCTGAACATACCATTGGAAACAGAAATGGAATATATTTGTCTAAATAAGAACCAATGGTTTTGGCCTCTGGGGCAAAACAGACTTACTGTTTGTAAGCCAATTCAAAATCAGCTGTTGCAGTCTACAATATCTGCAGAAGTATGCATTCTTATAGTATTCCTTGGAGGAAAGTCATTAAAATGCTGTCCACTACCATAAAATAAATGTCAATTTTACAATTCTAAGATAAATAAAGGGGAGCGTTGCAGACTGAAGCAGTAGTCTGTTTAACAGTCACACGTGTGCAGAAACAGTGCAAATCAGATAACTTTTTCCAGCTGCTTGAAAATTTAAGCTTTCCAAGTTTTTCCTGGACCTTCGCTATTAATCCATCAATACGTTACTCCACCAACCTTTAAATTAACTTAAAAATACCAGTGGCATCTGTTTCTGACTTACAAAGAAGTAGCTGATATGTTTTAAATATGTTTATATGCACATACATTCCACTTATCTTCATGTTGGTAGCTTAAATGTTCTTTAATTTTTTCATGCGAGATATATATGAATACACACACACACACACACACACACACACACACACACACACACACACACACACACACACACACACACACACACACACACACACACACACACACACACACACACACACACACACACACACACACACACACACACACACACACACACACACACACACACACACACACACACACACACACAGAGTTCAACAAACCATCCCCATTCAGCCAAGCACTTAAACACCTAAGCACCTTATTAAAGTTAAATGCTCAAGTAGTCTGCTGAATCATGGACCAGGGCCGTGATGCCATACCACTCAAACCTATGACAGTTATTCCATTGGTTTGGAGTATTATAATAAACTGCCTCAAGCTTGAATATAAGAATGTGAATAGTCTTGGGGCCCCCACTTTTAGTTCTATGGACAATACTCTGCATGTATTTAGCATCAGTAAATGAAATTAAAAAAAAATGACAAAAAGAAACCTTGCATGAAATCCAGGATAGGCGACCACACTTACATATTCTGCTGTTTGGATATGTCAAGTTTTGCAAAACTAACCCATTCCAGATTTTTGGTCCTTCAGTCTTTCTATTTCTCAGCTGCATTTTCATTCTAACAACAGAAATGGCAAAATTGCAGTTTTGCTGCATGCTCAGCCTCAGTTTACCAATGATTTCACTGCGTTTCATTAGCACTTCAGGCACACTTGGTTCAGAGTTTCATTTCTCACTGAAATCTTTTGGTGGCTTTACATAGGTTTGATGTGAAATCAGATAAAACATGCATGTTTCCACTAAGTTTTGATCTGAGTATGATGTGTTCAAATATGACATTTGGGGTAGGGGGAAGAGCAGGTAAAACCCCATGAACTGAAAACAAAAGAAAAGTTTGCATGAAAGCCTCAGCAAATTATTTCTGCTAAACTGCACACAACTTCAATGCTGCATAGTGGCTTCTTCTATATCTGATACAGGGGTAATGAACATTCATGGTGAGATAAAGTCTAAATCTATGAGATAAGGCATATATAAAAGTTTTGCTAACCATGGAGTGACTCATTTGCCCACCCAAAATATTAAAAAATAAAGACATATATTGAAGAAAGAAAACAAGACCGTAACTTTAAATTCTCTTTAAAAGCCTTGGGGGAAGGGAAGATTTTTTATATAGACTATAAGTGCATATTTTACTTTAAAGAAGGAGGAATAAAATAGAATCTGACTGTAACTCCACTAACTAGTGCAAAATCAAGATCTGGCTCACAAGTACTCTGGTATATGTAGTATTCAGATGGTGGAAGTAAGTGGTTTGGATTTGAGAGCTGGCTTGATGTTACGGGTGGATATAACACTGTACTGATTTAAAAGGGTAGGAGCACACATCAGCTGAACCAATACAAATGTTGTCTGCTCCTGTAGAGGTGCAAAGAGAATAAACCACTGTAACATTACAACTGAAAGATACATGTTTAAAGTTACAGTAGTTTTAACTTCACTTACACTGCTATAGCAGTGGACCGAAAAAAACAAACACATCAGTTTGGTATGAAACATGATAAGCAAGAATAATTAAAGGTTTGCATAACCGTTTTGTGTGCTTACACCCACACTTTCAGATATAAGGCAATAAACCACGAGCAAACATTGGACTAGTAAAAGGTCTTCAACATCTTTACCAGGGTCCTAGGTTTTCTATTCTAAGATGACGGGGAAGCAGTGCAAAAAGTCATTAACCATGCTCTGCTGGAGGGCACTGTTGATGGGTGAGCAAACGAAGCTCTCACGATTTGTGATTCTAATCAGATGGCTACAGACCACGCCAAGGGAAATGCTGATCATTTCTATATGCAATGCATATATAATCTACTTGTTTACACAATAAAGAATGTCAAATTATATCAAAATGAAAATCCCACCAACTTCTCCTTGGACCATTACCTTGCTGCTTCCTTTCGCTCCCTCAAAAGAATACTACTAGCCTGTTCGTGTTGATCTACTGGTTGTAATACAGCCACGAATTCCATTTTATTCAGTCTTGTAAGCAGTAGAATTGAGGCAGAAGAATAACAACTCAGTTCTGGGCACTGGGCAGGAGTGGTGGCAGCCGAGCCAATGGCAAATAGTCGTGGCTGGGCCAGCTGCAGTGAAAGTTCCTGCTCTTGCACCTCCTCTAATATGTGAGCACCCATGGCTGGTGCCCGATTGTCCACCTGTAGTTCTACTACTGGTAAAGTTTTTAAAAGGTATGAGCTCTAATGGGTGTTAGGCACCTAAACACCTTTAAAAATCTGGTTCTTGAACTCATGTGCAATATTTAAGAGCTCTGCTGAATAAGGACATCTTTCAGCCTGACTGAAGTTTAATCACTTTGCTAAATGGCTTCTCTAAATGAGGCATCACCTGAGGACAGAACTTCATCATTATGCTTAAGCAAGAAGTAAGTATAGAAGAAAATACAGGTTGCAGGCCTGCTATCTCATGCATGTAGGAGTACTTCACCCTCAAATGAATATTCCTGTTGAAGTCCATAGAAAATGGTGGGGACAGATTTACAGAACTGGGCTCATGAATATGAAGGACTGTGTGACACTCCAATCCCTGTAGTAGAGAGATGTTGTAGCCAGGGTGGTTCAGAAAATGTAAGATAGGCAAGGATTTTTCTGGTGACCGCTTCTATTGGACAAACTGTACAGCATGTTAGACACATTTCTGCTCACAAGGTACCATTCTTCCGAAGACAACAAACAGCTATTTCCCACATTTACATTTACAGTGAGTTTTTTTCCTACACATATTTTAAGTTTCCCCTAATGCAGATTTACATAAAATCCATAGCCCTCTGCTGGCCCTGCAGAGAATTTTATAAGCTGAGTGGAATTCTGAAAGTTGCGGACAACTTGTCCACTATTATATTTTAACTGCCTTTTTGGACACCAAATACATAAAGTAAATGGCAAACCAAAGGAATGCTTTTCATGCTTTTCTTACTGGAGTGCACAAAGATTCCAAAGATTTTATTAATTCAGTTACATCTCTACTCTCAAACCTTTAGGCAATAGAGAGTGAGCTATTTATCTTTTGGTTGCTTGTAAAGAATTCACACTAGATTCACTGCTAAATCATTTTCCCTGTACTACTAGTACAGGAAATTAACTATAAACGAGCTATGAAAGCAAATCATTCTGGTACAATTTTCCATTGATATTACTTTACAATTTTAGTACATTTAGAGGCAAAGCTACATAGATCAAAAACAAGCTTAAAGCACATTAACATACTGATCCTTAAATTACGCTCTTTCCTGTTTTAACAAACACCAGTCATAAGACATTTCTTATTTCTTTTGCCTTACATGCTTTTTAGCTGGAAACATCCATTTGATTATGGTTTTGGGATGTTGCTATAGTTAAGGCCACAAAGACAATTTCATTTTGAGAGTGCTGTTTATTGGCATTTAAAGCTTTATAGAAGAAAAGACAAAATAAAAAAATCCCGGTGGCCCCGCATGTTTCATATTCTTGTCCAAAAGGTAAATTGCTTTTAAAAGTTCAGTAAAATTCTGGTTGGCAATTTGTGCATCAGCCAGGGAATTTTTCAATAGATGGTGAATTTTTCATAAATTCTTCCCTTGACAATAAATTACTTAGTATAAAAAAAAATCTTGACACTGACTTGAAGATTGCCAAGGACCTAAGTCCTCGAGAACTGGTGTCCTTGACATGTTAAAAGAAATAAATGAAACCACATATTCTGTATGTGATTTGCTGCAGAGTGTATTTTGTGCCAAAAAATAGGACACGTTTACATGTGCGCTTTACTGTAGAGCAGACTAATTAGCTGCAGAGTAAAACATCACTGTTGACACATGCAATGCTATTAGGCCACAGTAAAGTAGTTAACACCGCCATAAGACAAGTACTGTTGGGGGCAGTGGGCTCAGCTACATGAGATCTTTACAGCACTGTTGCCTAATTAGCTATGCAGTAAATGTTTCAGCATCTGCACACGCAGTACTGTTAGGGTGGAGTAAACTAACTTCACCATAGGTTAGTACTTGTAAATACAAATACTATCTTGCAGCGGAGATTTTTACTCTGTAGCTATGCACATGTAAATGCTGATGGGGCTGGCTGGGGCACAAGGGTGCTTCGGTGTAGGGGCTACCTGCTGGCTAGCCCCACACTGGAGCACCCTCATGCCCCAGCCAGCCCCTCCACAGCATGTTGAGCCAGGTCAGAGCAACCCCAAGCTGGCAGCCTGACCCCCTAGGCTCCCTGCCAGCCAGGGCTCCTCCAGCTCAGCTCAATGTGCTGTGGTCCTGGGCACAAATTTAAACGTGGCACCTGGGTGTAATAAATTCTGGATCAATATGTACTGGAATTTATTGCTGCACAGTAATAGCATGTGTAGTTGAGCCCAGCACTACCTTATGACGGAATAATTAACTGTGATTAAATGCACATGTAGACACTGACCACAGGCATATATTGCACCCGGTCTGCCCAGCCAGCAGGTGGCCAGACTCCTGCCTGCCACCTAGCCACATGGTTCTGCACTCTGAGCACACTCATGCCCCAGCCAGCCCCTCCACTGCTTAACGCTGCCACCTGGAGCCCAGGGCAGAGCAGGGCAGGAGTGGCCTTGGCAAACTGTTCCACCTTGGCTCAAACTGCTGCTGTCCCAGGTGCATGTGTAGATGCTGTGCCCAGGAACAGTTTACTCCACCTCAAATTGTTCCAGAGTTTATTGCTTTGAATTAATTGTAAGTATAGAGTCACCCACAGACTAGTAACTGCAGTAACAGCTGATGCCTCTCCCATGTAAGGATCTAATTAATCTTCTTTGGCCTTTACAAAGCTATTTGAATAAATTCTTAGAGGAGTGTATTGTGTATGCCAACTTATCTGATGTGGACCTTCTCCTGAGGGGTATTCAACAAACAGAGTTTGAGTGTTTCCTAATTTTTGTTTATATAAATATGTATTAAAAAAATCAAACATGATAGTTATAGGTCCTGAATACAATAAACAGAGAACACCCAACTTATTTGCGTGTCTGCAGTCTGTGCATTGTATTCAGGTCCAACTATATATAATTTTAAATGATTTTTTGTTTTGTTTAGAATTTTCCTGTAGGAGAAACCAAACTATTTTGGCTGAACAGTTTTGACCAGATCTACTAATAAGGATTTTTTTCATGATCAGTCAACTGAGTAACCTGCCAGTGGATCAAATTTTTCTACTAGGTCTGACTACAAGGTTCTCTTGCCTTCAGGAGGGGCTGCAGAAACCATCACAAAAAGATCACAAAAAGGATCTGTCCCAATGGGAAGATAATTCTCCTGGTACTTAGAGCTACCAGTAAGTGAGAGTTGCACACCCTGCATCTCAAGAAGACTCAGTATTTAGGTGGCAATAAATTGGGCTACTGCTCATAAAAAGAAAAGTTTGTGTTGATTACTTGCGTGACACCAAAATGCTTTGACTGCATTGCAAGCCTTGCAGCCTATGTAATTTTCTCCCTGTATACTATTAAGATGAAATATAACTTATCTCACCAAACAAACACAAGTCTACTCCCCAGTAGATATTCCGCGGTAGAATGCCAGGACCTTCAGAAGCACTTTATATATTTTGCTTTAACCACAACAAATAGTTACTCAGAGAGTTACTTTGCTAACAAAACTTCTTTTAACTGGTTTCATTCAAGCAGTCTTAAAATAAAATCTTAGCTTATTTATTTTGTCAGGTATAAAGAAAACTGAGAAACTGAATGCATTGTTCCTAAAAGAGCTTATCTGTGAGACAAAGACCTATTTTTCACAGCCAGTTCTGTTTGTACAGTTACCTCATGACATCTATTTGGATTCAGTCCGAAAGGAAAAAGGCCAAATACAGATTTAGAATTTGCCTACTACAGCATAAACATACTTACATTAGTTAGCAAATCCTTTTTGGCAGTCTTTATCTAATCCACATCAAAGTATGTGATATTCAAGAAACAATTCAAACAACATATAAACATGGTAACATTTTATGGACAGTGTTTTTTCAGTAGAATAGGAATCTTTAAAAATTAGAATGTGCTCCAAAAGGCCCTGATCCACAAACCTCTGAAAGCTAATGTAACCCTTTCCACTGACTTCAACAGGCACTGGACCTGGGCTGTAATGCTGGTGTTCTTTAGATTCACAAACATGAACAGCGTTAATTTTTGTTAAGCCACCATAAAACGGTCTGGTTTATTGTTTCACAGAATGCCAGGAAATCAGATGGAGTTTTTCACTGCCTTCAGTAAACTTCAGACTAAGTTATGCCTACATGAGCTTTGATGAGCAGACTATTAGAGGGGATGAAGAAGACCTGACTGTATTGGAGATGGTGAGAAGACTGAAAAAGTTAAGAGAAAGATTCTGGAAAAGAAACTGAGGAAATAGAGGACAGGCTGTTGTCTTCAGAACTATTACTTGCCCCGAGCAAAATATGTGAAAATCAATTTAAAGTGCTAAGGTATATCAGAGAAAGCAAGTTGTAGATCAAGGAGGAGAATTTACAAAAAGAGCATAAAGCACTTGCTGCCCAAATCCAACTGAAATTCAGTGGGAGTTTCATATCTAACTCCCTTCCGCTTCTCAAAAAAATCCAAGCCTCAGTTTACAGTAGATTGCAGTAACTTCTGGGAAAAAAATGATCTACTTTTCTAACAAGTGTTGAATTTGTTCCAAGGGTAGAGAGGCTCACATGTGTGTGTGTGGAGGTGGGGAGGGGAGTAGAAGGGAGGAGGGCGCTTCATAGGAGGAGGACCTGGACTAGCTATATCTGCATGTTTGTCTTTTGGGTTTTAGAATTATAGCAAGCAGAAAATTATATTTTTTAGGTCAAGAATGTACTAGAGAAATAGTATTAGCTATCATGAAGTGGTATAGTACAGAACTAATTTTTATGATTCTAGGAGTTTATAGTCACTAGTGTAATGATGGGTGAGTGAGGGGGGCACAAGTCCTGGGTGTTGCTTAATGGCGTGGAGAGGGTCCCCCTCCCCCATAACCCTGAACATACTTTGAAGTGACTCTGGCTCCAGAAGCAGAGAGGACAGAGAAGCAGCAGTGGCACATGTATAGGAGAACCGTCCAGAGGGTCACTACTATTGGGAGCAGGGAGGGTGGGAATGTCACATAATTATTTTGCTGACAAAAATTGATGGTTTTTGAGGCTGCTTGACAACGTGTTGGCAGCAAGAAAAAAAAAAGACAAGTGATATCCCTCCTCTCTACCTCCAGCTGCTGCTCGTACACTATGCACTGCCACCACTCCTGCATAGTACTGCCCAGTTATGCCTCTTAGTTAATAAGGGCGTCATTACATATCAATTTTAGGTGGCTCCTGGAGCTCTTAACCCTTGGATTGTTTATATATTAACACCTAAAACTAGTTTTAAGCAGAATTTAGGTAGCTTAAAGTTAGACTGCTCCAGGGCAGGTTTATCTCTGATCTGTGTTACCCAGCTTGTGTTCCATTAATATCTGGCTATTCCCCACAAACGAACCACTGAAGTTGCAGTCCTCTAGCATTCCTGGATGCAGTGTCCCCTCCCCCAACCCTCCTGTTTTGTGGACAAACTTTCCACTTCCTGACCTCTACTGCCCAGGGGGAGGTTCTGGTACCAAGCCAACTCCCCCTCCCACCCCGCCCAGGGATGCGACCTGCCTACCCCCAGGGGTGCAACCCTGTGCACACAGCCTGCAGAGCAAATGCCAGCTACCCAGGTTGCAGGGGAGTGGAGAGGTAGGTGGGAAATAAGGTAGGGGCCAGATTGAGGCAGAGGCAGAGGCAGTAGCTCCCCAGAAAGTGTCTTCCTTCACTGCTCTCACCTTCCAGCCACCATGGGAAGCATAACCAGCACCCCCTGCACTCCAATCCCAAATCCCAAATGATTAAAACCTGAGACCTTCTTTAATTCCTCTTTATTTTTTAACTGGTTTTTACTTCTTTTTGTTATATCTTTCAGTGGCTGACTTCTTCCATTTAACCACCTTCCCCCCACCTCCATTTCCTTTCCACTTCCCATTTAATTACCCACCCCCTTCCCATTAACTCTCCACCTCCCAGTTTCATGTTTCTGCCCCCCACCCCCCGAACCTGTCTCTTACACACCCCCAACTAGAGCAAGGATTGAAGCTTGTCCTGGCTCCCCAGCCCTGTAGTGGCAACTCATAGCTGTAGCTCCTAGTCAGGACCCTGCTCACTAGCCCTCTAGTGGCAAGTCACAGCTGTGCAGGTGGGGGGCAGTCAGAGAAGGTTTTTAGCCTTAAGGTGTGACTGCTTCAAACTTGAGCCAGCACTAACATGATCAACATTTGAGCAGCTCAAAGTGCAATGTGTAACAAGGCCCTAAAATAGGGAAGTCAGCTGCACTAGCACATAAGAGGGAACTGCATATTAGATGATGGTATATGGTGGAAGTTATTGGATTAAAACTTCAAAAGATTGACATTAGTTTTATATAATGTCATGGGTAGGAATAAGAGTCAACAGTACTGGACAAAAAACTGTAGTAGAAATTTGGTCTTTAATTTGCTACTGACCAACTGGAAAATGGGTACAAAATAAAGATTTTACACTGATCTGCTGGACTAGTAATTTTCTTCCTTGAGCCTGTGTTTTCTTTCCCACATCCTGTTTGCTTTGTCTATTTGGACTGCAAGCTCTGTGGGTTTAGGATGGTCTCTCCCTTGCATGTTTGTACAGTGCCTAGCCCAATGGGACACTAAGCTTGGCTGGGGTCTCTGGGTCCTCCAGTAGTACAAATAATAAATAAGCAAGAGAACTATTAAGAATAGCTTGGGAAAAGGATCATTATTTAATAAGGTTCTAAATTTCAGTCATTGGAGGGATTCTGGATGTAAATACAGGAAAATTAAACTTTTAAAAGGCCCAACTTGACAAAACAAGGAATATATTAAGTGAAGTAGACTGGCAATGTTTACTAGCAAGAGGTGCTGTAGACGACATTTACTGAAGTTTAAAGAGGTGGCAAAGCTGGCTCAGGGGAAGAATATACCATTATGCGGAATGAAACTCTACAACTTAAAGCCAGCAAGGATCAATGATAAGTACATTAAGTTAACTCTAAGTGAAAATGGAGCTCTCGAAAGTCGGAGGGAACAGAAAGCTGCAACGCTGCTTTTATAGGAAAAAAATGAAGCCCGAATAGCCCAATATATTTGGTTTAAAAAAATTCTGGAAATAGACTGGGACATGGAAAATAAAATGGAATTAATAGCATCACTAAGGGCCAGACCCAACCCTCCCTGAAAACAGTGGAAAGGTTCAGATGGACTTCAATGGGCCCCGATTGAAGTCCAGCAACAGAACAATAAAGGCATTTCTGGATGGTGAAAAAAGAAATAGCGGCTTCTTTGCATCTGTATTTGATAAGAGAAAAAAAGTCTGACTACATCCATGCAGGTGCTAATAAGGACAAACGGTAGAAGCCTGTGATGTGAAAAACAGGTAAACAGATATGTAGGTGAATGAATTATGAAGGATTATATCTACTGACAAGGCATTACATTTATTGTAGTCTACTGCCCACTACAATATTTATTTTTAATGGTACTTCAAGATTCAAAGTTTGCATGTGTAAATTTAAGTCATACAATGCTATATTTAACTCAACACAAGTTATGGATTAAGCGCCTTTAGGTAAAAAGTAAGTAGAATTTAAGGCATTAAACAATAAATTTCTTCTAAAAGAAAAATAGCATATTCTTGGAAAGAAGCAGTGAAGGCACCTTCAGCTCTTGCTTTATAAAGTACTTTTACTGTACATTTCTAATCGATAAAGAAAGCAAGATTCATACCTCTAAGAAAAAAATAAATCAAGCCAGGCCAGGTTTTGGGATGAGACCGGAAATGAACTGGACAGAACATTTTGACTTGTTGGTTGGGCCACTCTCTCTCAACCAGTCATGTGAAAAATAAACAAGCTGAAGCATGAAATATATGTATGGATCTGGCCAAACATATGCTCTGCATTTAGACACTTCATAATCTTAGCAAGCCCAGGCATACCTGAACAAAAGTCTTCACATTTTACATGTAATTATGTTAATCTACCCTTCTTTGCATACAGCAGCAAATCTCTAGGAACGGTAAAGAGTATTGTACCGGTGTTATTTCATGGATTTTACTCCCTTCATACTGTGCTATTCCTTTGTTCCCTAGAATATTTAATCTTTTGGACTAGTAAATCCTTGGAATCAAAATTAATGCTATTTTTCCATACTTTTACTGTAACTTCTGCATTCTACTGACCCAGCTCTGTTAGAAGGACTGTGAAGATAGACCAGGCTCCATCAAAGTGTGCATATTCTGTACAGACAAATGAATTCTCTGGGACAGATCTTAATGCTGCTCTTTGGAAAACAAACAGTAAGTACAAAGTTCTCTTCTGTATCCCTCAAGTTACTAATAGAACATAAACATTGTTTGTAAGACATACTTTAGTCCACAGTTACAAGCTGATTTCTATTCCATCTATACCTTACCTTCTGAGACTGTTATATACTCACAACTTAACCATGGTGCTTTCCTTGGAAAAGTAGTTCCTCTTGGGTACCAGGTTTCAGATAAAGTACAAATGCTGAATATGAGTAATACAACATCAGTACACTTTGGATGCTACTGAAATGCCTAAATAGATAAGTTCTTTTCATTTTTCCATAAAGCACATTTCAAGTGTAGAGAGGTGGTAACCTATGTTAGTCTGAAGTCAAGTGGAAGGTAGGACACGTTACACTTAAAATGGGACTAACTGGTTAAATTGCAAACTGACCACATGTTAAAGCAATTAATGGTGCGATAAAAGGAAGAATAAGCCACAAAGTTATTCCACAAAATACGTGTAATAACTTTGTGGCTCCTTACTATCACACCATTAATTTAATACATGATCAGGGGCCCCTGTGGCTGGGATCCCCATCAGCTGATCAGGGCTCCCAGCCAGTAAGCCATGTGCACCACAGACCCTGGAAGCTCATAACTGGTGGGACTCCCAGCCACTGGGATGCTCCAGGTATCCCAGTGGCTGGGAGGCAACAACTGGTGCAGTCTCTCAGATGTGGGGGCACCCCATGTACCCCCACTACCAGAATCCTGCAGTAGCTGCAGACTGCCAACTGTGTGGGTGCCTGGGGCACCCCCATGGCTGGAAGATTGCATGAGCTTTGATCTTTCAGCTGCAGGGGTGCCCCATGGTTAGAAGTCCTGCCAGCTGAGAAAGTTCCTAGCTGCAGGAGTTTCTACTTGCCAGTGCACGGAGAGCCTAGGATCATGATCATTCTTGGTTGTGATTGTGCATGTGTGGCATGGCAGGAAGTGCTATTGTGTGGATCACACATCAGATCCTATTGTACCTTTACCTGCACATCTAAGGGGCCCATAGGCTACAAGAATGAGTACTATAGACAAATAATTACTCCCTCCCAGATGTCACATTTGCCTTGGGATAAATCATTTCAGCCTGGGACAAAGTGTAATTGTTCAGATGTCTATGCCTATTGTCCTGGGATAAATCCTAAAAAAAAAAAATCTCTCATTTATCATTTCACATGATAAGAAGTACTAATAATTCATCCTGGGATATTGCAAAGTGCAGCTGAATGCTATTCTGGAACAGAATCATTGAATCAACACTGGAAAGTGGCAGTGCATTCAGGCACTTACTAAACCCTGATTAGAACAGTGATGTGCATACATCCAATCCCAGGATATTTCTGTTCCAGGACAAACACAGGCAGAACTTGTCCAGGGAGTAATGCAATGCCTGTTCCTAGTTTTACTAACTAGTTCAGAGAGACATGAGCTTTTGAAGGTAACAGTGATTTCCGGTGTAGATTTATCAAGGAAGGTGAAATGCTTTAAAGTCACTGCAAGGCAGCTGACTGTTGGGTGGGAGGAGGGTGGAGAGTGGAAGGTGTTACAACAATCATCTTCCAAAAAGAATTCCAGAAACAAAAACATTTAGACTGACAAAAGACATATTAGGTCATCTAATCTACTGATTGCCAAGTACATGATTGTTCTGTATGGTACATTCTCAAATGTTTTGTTCAGTGCAGTTTTACATGTCCAAAAAGATTGAGCTTCTGGGTTTCCTCCACTTCCTCCAGTAGGCTCATTCTAATATTTCAGAGCTTTTTTCCCCGATACTGTAACACACAGCTCCTGCTATCATTTGATTATATAAACCACAACACATGGCTGAATGAATATTATGCTCAAAAAATAGCGACTTGTGAGAGAAGTATGTAGAATTTTAGAGGACTTGCCATACCCTGTTCTTGTATGGATTATTGCTATCATAAAATAGAGTTACTGAGACTATACTCTAGACAAATAATTCTTCCCTCCCTTTTCTCCCTCCAGTATACATCTCTCTCTCTCTTCAAATGTTTTATTCTTTCTTTTAACTACATTATACATAATCCAGTCAACACACTAATAGATATTATAATGGAATATTGTACTAAATTAAAAACAAAGTTGATGGCCAGTCATATATAAAAAAAATGATGCTTATCTGATTATTATTTTTACCTGATGTTGGTTAGGCTGCAGTACTGCAGAGAAGCAGCTACAGCTTACAGTAGACCATAAGCTGAATATGAGCCAACAGTGTGTTCTTGTTGCAAAAGAAAGCCAGCAGAATCCTGGGTTGTATCAACAAGTTTCACTTGCAGATCAAAGGAAGTGATTCTTCCACTCTTCTCACCATTGGTAAAGCCTCACCTGGAGTACTGTGTCCAGTTTGAGCCCCACGCTTCAAAAAGGATGTGAACAGTTTGGAAAGAGTTCAATGCAGAGCAACAAAAATTATTAAGGGTCTTGGAAGCAAGATTTATGGGGAAAACTGAAAAAACTAGGGTTATTTAGTTTGGAGAAGAGAAGCCTGAAGGGGGATTTGATAACAGTCTTCAAAAATCTGAACAGTGATTACAGAGAGGATGGTGATGCACTTTTCTCTGTAGGGGACAGGACTAGCAGCAATGGCCTCAAGCTGCAGAGAGGGAGATTCAGATTGGAGATGAGGAGGAACTTTGTGACTATAGGGTACTCAAACACTGGAACAGGCGACCTAGAGAGGTTGTAGAATCTCCATCTTTGGAAGTTTTCAAGAGCAGGTGAGACAGACACTTAGCTGGGATGGTTTAGTTGAGGAAGATCCTACCTTGAGCAAAGGGCTGGACTAGATGACCTTGTGAGGTTCCTTCCAGCCCTACTGGTATATGATCTTACGATCTATTTATCAACTGAGTTACTTTGTGCATTTGAGGGGAGCTTTAGCCAAATCAGGGAAAATATTTGTACACACACTTAAGGTTCACATGTGTAAGTTAGTAGAATCATGTATCAGTGCATTGTTGAATCACATTCTTTAGGGTATGTCCGCACTGCTTCCAACGCAAGCTTGGCGACACTGCTGAGAAATAAGTACTGCCCCCTCATGCACACTCATGTCTGCAAATTAAGCAGCATCAATGGCTTGGAGGCACCCCAGAGCACGTAATCACAGAATCATAGAAAATTAGGGTTGGAAGGGACCTCAGAGGGTCAGCTATAGTCCAAACCCCTGCTCAAAGCAGGGACATCCCCAACTAAGGCTTTGTCTAGCCAGGCCTTAAAAATTTCCAAGGATAGAGATTCCACAACCTCTCTGGGTAACCAGTTCCATTGCTTTACTACCCTCCTCGTGTCAACATTTTTCCTAATATTTAACCTAAACTCTATTTGCTGCAACTTGAGATCATTGCTCCATGTTCTGACATCTCTCACCAAGAGAAAACAGTCTAGCTCCATCCTCTTTGGAGCCACCTTCAGGTAGTGGAAGGCTGCTATTAAATCCTGCCTCACGCTTCTTTTCTCCAGACTAAATAAACCCGGTTCCCTCAGCCTCTCCTCAGAAGTCATTTGCCCCAGTCCCCTAGCCATTTTTGTTGTTCTCTGCTGGACTTTCTCCAATTTGTCCACATCCTTTCTGTAGTGGGGGCCCAAAACTGAACATGGTACTCCACATGTGGCCTCACCAGTGCTGGATACAGAAGAATAATCACTTCCCTTGATCTGCTGGCAACACTTCTATCAATGCATCCCAGTATGCCGTTAGCCTTCTTGGCAACAAGGGCACACTGCTGGCTCATAATCAGCTTATTTTCCACTGTAGCCCCCAGGTCCTTTGCTGCAAGGCTGCTGCCACCAGCCTGTACTGGTGCATGGGATTTTTCTGGCCCAACTGCAGGACTTTGCACTTGTCCTTATTGAACCTCATGAGATTTCTTTTGGTCCAATCCTCCAATTTGTCTAGGTCTGTATGAATCCTAATCCTATCCTCCAGAGTATCTACTACTCCCCACAGCTTTGTGTCATCTGCAGACTTGCTGAGGGTGCACTCTATGCCATCTTCCAGGTCACTGATGAAGACATTGAACAAAACTAGCCCCAGGACGGACCCTTGAGGCACTCCACTTGATACCAGCTGTCAAGTAGACATTGAGCCATTGAATACTTCCCTCTGAGCCTGATGATCCAGACAGTTTTCTATTCATCTTATGATCCACTCATCCAACCTGTATTTCCTTAGCTTGCCTGGAAGAATGTTGTGGGAGACTGTATCAAAAGCCTTGCTAAGTCAAGCATGCATCCCAGTACTGCCCTCAGGCTGCTACACATGCTCACGGCTAGTCAAAAGCCATCAACACAACCTAATTTGTGGACCTGCGAGTGAACACAGCATATATGTGTATGGGGCTTTATTTCTTGGTGGTGCTCTTGGGCTCACTCTGAGGGGTCACACACATTCCTTCTCTGTCAGACAATTGAAGGAAGGTCATTTTGTGCCTGAAAGCTTATCTAACATCTCTACAAATTGTAAAGCTGGTGTAATCAAAGATATTATCAAACACATATTGCTGGTCTCTTATTCACTGGATCATCACAACTACAACATAACTGCAGTACTGTTCCATTCTATAGTCAGCTTTGTCTTGGACATCTTATTGAAGGATTAGTGCCTTTATTTTTTCTACCTGAACTTTAGGTCTTTAACCAGCAAAGGAAATAAAATTACAAGTTGGCTGGAACTCAAATTCAATAAATTTAAAACAGGAAGTAAAAAGCACCATCAGAATAATTAACCACTGAAACAGCTTTTCAAATGTGATGGCTTTTAGAACTATTCTACAACAACTTATGAATACTGTGTGTTGGTCTCATTATTGATACGTTTTCTGTATGAATATATTGGTTTAGGTTTGCAGGAGGCTGTAAGGAAAAGAAAAAAAAGAGGGACTCAAGATAAGCTACTTTTCAGCAAATACTTGGGGACTGCTAAATGATAATTCCAGGACAGAAGGAAGCCCATGAAATATGGGAGAGCACAAGAAGTGTATCAGATTGATAAAGAATACTGTCTCATGAGAGGGAATATAGCTGTTTTGGAGAATGAGACCAACACAAGCACTCAGTAGGGGTATCTGAAGAAGTTAGGCATACCTTGGCTGCATTGAGGGCATGATACGCCTAAGATAAGATAGGCATGCATGTGAATGGTCATGGCATTCTCTCTCTCTAAATGCTTTGCTCCAATTAAACAAACAAACAAAAAAACCCCATTATTATTTGGGTTTGGTGTCAGTATACAGCCTTGGTCACAGACTCCTGAAGGAAAGAATGTGTGTGTCCCAACTCAGCGGGACCTGCAAAATGACAATGGTTGGAAACTGAGTAGGGCTGTGTGAAGCTTTGGGTGCTGATTCAATTTGGAGGAAATTCGGCCCGATTTGGCAGCTGAATCTCCAAATCTGAATCGAATCCGGAGGCCAATAAAAAGGTCCAAATCGATTTGGAAAAGATTTGGAGAGATTTGGAGATTTGGGCAGTCCCCGCTTGCCACTGCAGGGAGCTGGACCCAGACTCCATGCTGGTAAGTAGGGGTGGGGGAGGGGACCATGGGGGGACACCTGCCAGACCTCATCCCCTGCCTGCTCCCCCAGGCCCCCTGAATGCCCCCCACCTGCTCTCCCAGCCCTGTCAGTGGCTGCCTTGCAAGGCCCCAGCACCCTGGCTCTTTAGAAAATAATTTTTAAAAAAGCCCTGCACTCACTGACTGCTGCAGCAGCCATCGGGGCCTCTGGGGGCTCACAGCAGAGCCCCCCCATGCAGTGCAGGGCAATGGGGTGCAGCTGGTGAGTGCAGGGCTTTTTTATTTTTATTTTTTAAGAGCCAGGATACTGGGGCCAGGCAGGTCAGCCATTGACGGGGCTGGGAGAGCGGGCAGGGGATGGTACCTGTTTGATTCAGAGATTCAGCCAAATCAATTCAGGACAGTGATTCAAATCACCAAATCGAATCACTGTGCCCCAAAGCGACCAAATCTGAATCTGAAGCGAATCCTTGCCGCTTCACACTGGCCTTAAACAAGAGTATTGTAGCTCAGGACCCAATCTAAAAATTGTGAACTGGGCAATTCTGCTGCAGGGTAGGTAAAGACATGGGACTAGCCAGAGAGGAGAAAGAAGTGTAGCTAGCTCTGTAACTGTGACCCAGGGCTATAATGAATTTTCCATCACTTGTAACCTAAAAATCCAAGTTCAATGGCTTTCAAAAAGATATGCTGTGGTAGAACTGTAGGTTGCTGGGCTCACAGCTGGAGGTCAAATTAGATTATCATAACTGGATGCTTCTGGCCTTAAAGTCTATGGAACAGTCAAGGGACTATATTTTTAAAGGTATTTAAAATTCACTGGAATTGGAGCCAGATATTTACAGATATCTAGCTGTCTATGTCAGTAAGAATGATTTAATATTTATTTGATAATCTCCATATCTGTCACCATGGCTTCCCCCCTCATCTCAGCTTCTGTGCATTGAGACCCTGCAAAAGTGACATTGACCTTATCTAGTCTAGAGTCACTAAAATACAAGAAAGAATATTTAAAAACCCTTTAATTTCATCCCTCACGTTTTACTGGTTTTAAAATAGGACGTTTTGTGTGATAAAGCTAATGAGATCCAGCCTGCATGGTTCCAGTCCTGTGCAGAATGGCCAATAAGTTGTCAAAAACACTTTGCCAGTTCAATAAAGTGGGTCAAATGCAACTGCATTTCTAAACTGGAAAACGAAAAAATGTCATCACACTGTTGGGAATCAGTGAAGGTGGTGAAACTAACAACACTGAAACCAAAGCCATGCCAGTGTGAGACTGAGGTTTTGCCATAACTTATGCAGCAGAATGGAGTCTGGAGAATTGCTGATTTCTTAGAAGCAGAGTGTATAAAATAGACTTTTATAGCTTTAAATGGGGTGGAGTGTCTCCTGTGAGATTTTAATGAACAGACATTAAGGCCTGGACTATAAATAAGTCACTTGGAGGACTGGTATGTATGCACAGTAGTGTAACATTCCTGTTGATTTTATTTCCTGTACTTACAGTCCCTCAGTGGAATGACAGTTAATATTTACTAGTGCTGGTGCTTGGAAAAAATATCCCCAGCAAAGCAAAATCACTTTACATTTACTTTACTTGCAAGCTTGAGGCACAGAAAGAGGAGGAGCTGAACTAAAATGAACTGAGGTTAAAAATTTAAGTACTTAAATAATGTTTTTAAAAGAAACCTCATAAAGTTTAATAAGTCAAAATATGAAATATTCACTTATGTATGGCTCAGTTATGTATGGCTGGGCTTGTTTTGTAAATCAACCCCTTCTCCTTCTCTATCCCCACATGTTGGGTGCCTGTTGTTTCTTCAAACACTTAAGTGCTCTGGTTTAGCATTTGTCACAGCTCTCCTCTACCAGTGGTTCATGCATCCACTTGTCACAGGATCATCTCTTGAACCCTGAGAATGGGAGCTACAACAATATGCCTACACATAACTTATTTACAATGGAAACTTTTTAAAACATTAACATTCAGAAAAGGGGATAAATAAAGGGGTTATATAGGTGCTCTATTTCCAAGCTTGTATCAGTGGATAACATTTGCTTTGAGACTAATAGTTCTGGGCCCTTTCCACAGATTGTTTTCCTCTACTCTACTCCACTGTACTGGAGAAGTGGACAAAAAGGGACATAGCTGGTACATCGCTGGGGACCTTTGGCTGCTGCCATGGTATGTTGATAACCAGGCACTAGTTAAAACAGGATAAGGTTACTTTGCTGGGCTGTCTCTACAATCAGGAGAACTCAAACATGATGCAAACCCCAACTTTGTTCTACTCATGTGCTAGATGCAGCTCAGCCAGACCAGAGAATATGGGCTACATGGACATATCCAATTCAGACAGCAAACTGTAATCCCTGAGATCCATAAATGATTCCATGGTGCAAGGATGCAGTCCTACCACATTTAACAGTTACTTTTCCAATTCATTCATATTTTATACTCCCGGGGGAACCAAGGTGAAAAAATTCAGAAGGATTTGGGATAATTATAAAAATTTGTAGGCAACTGGTAGACCTTTTCAAAACATGGCCTCCAATTTTTCATGTTTGGCTAGCGACAGACATTCAAAAAGGCTGAGCCTGAACTGATTCAATCTTTGCAGGTTAATCTAACCTGCCTAGGCTGAATCAGTCTGTAAGTGCACAGAAATCCCCTCTGGACTGAAAAAAAAAATGCAGGCACATGCCTGCAGTGGCTCAGGCTAGAAACTGGGAGGCACTAGAGCAGCCCTCCCTTTCCTTCCTAAGTGCTAAGCTGAGGGTAGTGAGGGGACATGGCCAGGCCGCCCAGAAGGATGCTCTGATTAGGGAGGGATCCCCCTACACCCCACCTTGCTGGTCAGTAAGGGAGCCAGCTGGGATTTACACAGCATTTAGTTACACAGCAGGGAGCATTTATCACCCCCTCAGCAAAACAAAAGGACCTCTCATTAGTTTAAGCTCTTCTTAAAAAAACTTGTTCCAAAGAAGGAACAGAGGGGCATTACCAGCTACCTGTTGATTAGCTCCAAAGATCCCTAAGCAGTATAGTTCTATCTGCCGTTGTCCTGTCTCCCACAACACAGACCGTAGTCAGTATGTGGTCTGTTGCGAGGTGCCTGTGTAAGGCAGAGGGGACAGGGGAATCCCTGCTTCAGCAGGGAGTGCTGGGGGGAGGTAGGGGGAGCAGGAGGAAGCCAGGCAAATGCCACTGTACCTTCAGTCTCTGCTGGAGCTGCAGCCAGGGAGCAGAGGGGAGGGGAGGGGTCAGCCCAGCATCTTGGAGCAGAGAGCCCCTCCCCAGCCCAGACAACACATCAGGATGCTGGGGGACTCTGATTTAACTAAAACCAGCAAGGGGTCTGGGCCAGCCATTGCATACACTGGTTTGACCCAAATCAGTTAAGTCTGATACTATATTCAACCAGGTTTATCTCAAACTGGTTTCAGCTATTTTCAGACTGGTTTATGTGCACTGAATATCTGTTCTGTTACAGGTTAAAGCCAGTTTCTGATCACTTAAACTGGTTTATGTCTAATGTCTGTCTCTAGCCTTCTTCAGGTCTGTATCCACTGTTACCAATGCTCTCACTGTAACAAGTTTTGGATTTGATAAAGTCTAAGTGACTTTTGTCCAGGTATCAGTGGGATCAGCATCTGGCCTCCAATATGCTGATTCATGCCATGCAATATTAGAATTCAAAGCTTTGAAAGTGTATTTTCATGTGGGTTACAATGAGAAACAATAGTAGCCTGCTGGGCCTTTCTGGCACTTTGATCTTTGTTTGGCATTGGTCTCTAACACTTCTTACTTTTCTCTGAAAATGTTTGGAACGCAGTGCTTTCATTTTATCCAAGTCTGAGGACAAGTCTTAGGACTATAGTTGCAAAATTGTATGTGGCCTAGAGGAATGAGAGAACTATTTTGCATAGAAAGACTAAAAACCAAAATGGTATTTGTGTGCTTTATAGCATTGCTGTACATTTTCTGTATAGGAAAAAATTTAGGCATAAAGCTTGCACAAACTAAAAAAAAAGCTTAGATACGTAGACTGCACCTGTATTATAGAGGATAATTTTGATATACTGATCCTTAGGCACCAATACAATTAAAAGTATGCAAATACATTTGTTTCTGGTATTAATATAGTGTACGTTGGTGCATACCCCAGATAGCATTTATATTTATTAAGTTTGTCACATACTTAGAAATAATTCTCTCACAGACAGTGACATTTGAGAAAACCAATAGCCCTTTTAACAGAGAAGGCAGTACAGGATTAAATGCAAGTGACTGGAATTGTTTCAGCTTGGTTTCTATTGAGAGCTGCATTTTATCACCTGATGAATCATTACTGCACGTAAATGCTGATGAAATCTAACCACAGTGCAAACAAGTCCACTACATTCCACTTTTCAGACCTGCTGCTGACATGACTATACCTGAGCCTGGAAGGACAACTTTGTCTTATGATGCACAATACATACTATATGGGCCCAATCCTCCAGGTTGCTCATCATCACTCTGGATTCCCATATCCTCAATGGAAATTCAAGGCTTTAATATCTTTTTATTTAAAAGTTAGGATTACAAATCCATATTGCCCATCCATACACTTCAAGTCCCTTTACAAAGGAGAGGAAGTGCCATTATTCCAGCTTCAGCGAAGGGAAGTGGCACAAAGAAAGTGTTAACAGCTTTCCCAGTACCACACAGCAGCTCACAGCAAGACCAGAAATGGATATAGCCACCTACATCCCGGTCTAAAATGATGTCCCTCAGTTTCTCCCATTTTCAAGCATGCTTCAAAAGCTAACAAAGTGGTAAGCTCTTAGGGTATGGACATACATATGTTTTAAAAGGAGAGGCTTAAAAGGGCAGGAGGAGCTGCAGCTGCTCAGGGTCAACCAGCAACAGCAGGA
>NW_005842015.1:1981981-1992072 GCF_000455745.1 Alligator sinensis
CAGGTGCAAGAGGCTATAACGATACAAATGTAGCAAAACCAAAGCAGCAATAACCCTGCTTCATCCAGGGTCAAAGCTGGGAGGAGGATTTAGTTCCTGTGTAGCTATAGGCTCATGCACAGGCAGTGGTTACAGTGTAACCCCTGCTGTCCAGTCCTAAGCAGCAGCTTTTGAAGCCATTCCAAGTGTACACTTGTCTATACCCTCAGGGTCTTTTTCGTTAACATTGCAAACAGCTGTGTCTTCTGCCAGAAAAATTTGTATTTTATGCTGATAAACCCATGCCAGTAGAATGACAAATGCCCCAACTCCTACTAACCTCAGTGAAAACTGAAAGCACTGCAGAAGGTGCTTAGGACTTTGCAGTTGTACGTGGGAAAGGAAGACAGGAACCCTAAAAACTTGTGCTTAAGCACCCTTTTAACTGCATTTCCTGTTTTTTTAAAAGCAAGGGGAAGAAAGAATTGATTCAAGATAAGATTTAAAACAAAAAACAAAAGAAAAAAAAACTATTATGCTTTTCAGCTGCGTACAAGACAGTTTCAAACCGTGTAATGCTAGCCTGGAACAATGGTTTTAAATTATCGCCTCTTGTGATTTTATCATGAGTCTCATGATAAAATTTAATGATTTTCTTAAAGCCCTGAAGTCTTGGAGTTATATGTCTATGGGTGAATCTTAGTTTTCATTTTCAAAAATACATTTTTAGTCTACTTGGTCATAGAGGAGAGTTGGATACCATCAACGTTAATGCCTCAGAAACCAAAGGAAGGAAAATCCTAACTTTTTTAAAAATGATTTTCAAGCAAATCTCATATTTTGCTGAAGCCTGACTCTTGGCTTGAATACCTGGGATTGGCCACACTGAATCATTCATTTTATTTATTTCTGTTTCTTCATGATTATTCTAAATGCAAGACACTTTGTAGTAAGTAGGGCCACATAGTAATGAGGCTTGCTAACCACAGGGGAAAGGGAGAGAAGGGAGTTTGGTCTGGGGTTTTTTCAGCCCCAACTCCAGAACACTCACCCCACCCTCCAGTGCCAGCTGAGGAACCCCTAGAATGAGCTCCCTCTGCTCTCTTCCCCCCACTCCCATTTTGAAAACTTTGCAGCCTTGCAGAGAGGAGGGGCTATTGCTGGGGAAACCAGTTGCAGTCTGCAGCCACCATCTAGATTCCCCTCCCTCTTGTGAACAGTGAACTTCTGTGGTCCAGGGATTGTTGTAACTCATAACAAAGTGTTCTCAGTTACAGCAGGGAGCTGCACTTCTGTCTGCACCCTTAGGGAGTAACAGTGGTGGTAGCCAAGTGAAACTGTTCTCCCTTAACAGCTGCCCCTGAGCTCTGAGACCACACAGGGATTTGTTCATCTCTGTCTCCCCTCCTCTGCTTGGAGAAACATACTCAAACTGCAAGGAGGAGCAGAGAGGATGACTGTCCCCACCATCCTATTGGTTCAAATAAGTTTGGAGCACCAGGGCAGGAAAAAGCTGCGCGACACAAATGGTGCAAAAGACACATTCCTTGCATGGACTGTCCTGGACAAGACCATGCCCACATGAGGTACAGTCTTTTTTCTCCCTGTTTTTCTACTGGAGGGTGCAGTGCCACACAGTGCTACACAAAGCTGTGGCACAAGTGACCCAAAACCGTCCCTAATGTAAAGCTGAATGCCATCCCCAAATCCCACACTTGCTCTGTGATGAAGCCATGATTCATAAAATCAAATGAGGAGGTCAGTGCAGGGACATGATGATGTGAAGTTACATTCGCTGATTCCTGTACTGAAAATAAGCCCCATGTTCTGACCGAGTTTAACAAGGGGATGACAGTGAAATTACATTTTTGAAGCAATGCTTTTTCCTGACCCCCCAACAAAAAATATTATATCACTGCAGCCCCTATTATGATTTTGTTGTTTTATCCTCAAAGTAAATGCAAACTCTCCCTTTTCCAATTCTTAAACTTCAATTCATTATTTTAGATGGAAATATTTTGGCTTGATTTGGGTGCCTTATCTCCTGAAGGAAGGGCAAAAGATGAAGGGGCATATTCCTGCTAGTGGTGCATATATTTTGTCAAAACAAGGGACACCCACACTGCAGTTTGCTTCATCACCATACTGAAGATGACAAAGGGCCTATACAACTGCCCTAGAAGCACCGCAAAGGCTGAGGGATCACACCCAAGGAAACTGTGCCCCCCTGTGCTGCTGGGACCCACAATCGCAGCTGCCAGGGCTCAGGTCCCCTCAGCTGCAGGACTTGCACTCCCAGCTGGACATGGTGCACCCCTGCAGCTGAGAGCCTCATCAGCAAAGGCCTAAAGCACTCAATAGCTTTCTGGTTAGGTACCTACCTTACATGGAAAAGCTTAGTTGAGCAAACACATCGACCTAGACTGCACTATGGGTTACTGGAGGCAAAATATCTACCGTATTAACAGTGATTGTAGCTGTTTCTCCCAAGGTACATTATCAGGGTTAAGGTTACACCCAAGAAAATAAATTTTAAAACAATATTTCTTTTCAAGTATCTCCACAGAACTAAATCTAATGCAACACATATGTAATCATGCGCTGCTCCCACACAATATTTTGAAATGTAGAGTTACCATTTTTTAAAGCGGATTTTTGACTGAAACGTGTTGATTTTATTCTTGGTTTCATGTTTTTGTTATAAGTGAAACCTAGGGAAGTTCATATGGTTTTAGACACAGGGCTTGCTTCCAAGCTCAATATATAAGCATTTAACACCATGAATTAGCTACTGTGCCTCTTCGAACGTTACCAAATCAAGTTCCCTCAATTTGAGAAGCCTGGGTTCAAATAACTGACAAGCCCCTGACTCCCTGCATGATTTGGGACAAGTTACTTCATCTCACAGTGAAATTAAGCTGAAAAAAGTAAAACCAGTCAGAAGCAGCATTTTACTGAAACATTGCGTTGACTGAACTGAACTTTCCTGGGAAAATGTTTTTCAAAATAAGACAACAGTGGTTTTTACTAAAATGAGTAGATTACTGATAGAGTTGGCTTCTTTATGTTTAGTAAGATTAAGAGGTTTGTTACTTCTCATGAAACTGGTTTGGCTTGATGATTATATTTTCAAAAGAACGAGTGGTTTGGGCACTGGGCTGGGATTCAGAGATGAGGGTTAGTTCCCTAACACTACCATGCAGCAGTGTACCTGGGTAGTACTTGTACCCCAGGCAGTGGCAGGGGCAAGAGGCTTGTTGCTGTGGGGAGGTGCTGACGTGTTGAGCAGCCAAAAGCCACTGATTTTCAGCAGCAAAAAAAGGAAGTGACATCTCCCATGGAGAAGCAAAACTCTGATGGCTGTTCCTACACCATGTGCTGTTGCTACTGTTTGCCCCTACCCCCCAATGCTGGAGCTGGAGCCACTGCAATGATAATACAAGGTATACGTGTGGGAGAAATAGGAGGGGACTGGAGGTGAGACATCCCCCCAGACCCTAAGGCAGCACACCTGAGGCTTGTGCCCTGCTTCCACACCTGTCATTATGCTACTGCCACCATGTATTTCCTGAGACTTGGGGTCAGAACCAGAAAGGTATTGAGGCAGCCAAGTTATGTTGCCTAAACTCTCATTCATTTTAACTGGAGTTTAGGCACTGAAATAGGAGTTAGGTGCCCTAAAGTCCTTTTTCAGATACACCCCGTAGAGAGCTGCAATGAAGTGAGAGACGATAAAATGGAGATAACAGCTCTGGTGTTAAGATAATTACATTAAAGATGACATTAAAGGTGCTCAGATATGATGATAACAAGGGTTGGAGAAGTATTTTCAGTGGGTCTTGGGCACTGAAGTTCCTTTGAAAATACTGGCTGTAATACATGGGAAGGACGTTTATTGCCTTTCTATTTCTCATCTCACATTTTCTACCTTTGTGAAACTTGCTTCTGGTCTAGTAATACCTACTTCCCTCCCTAGAATTCAGAGACTGTTTGTAAGTGGCTATTATCTAAAAGCATTGGATAAGCTTTGCAATGCTTCTGACTCTGGTAAAACTGGTTAACTGTTTTCCCATCTGACCAGGTGTTGGTACCCTGCTGGTGTGCATATTTGATTTTCCTGTTTTTAAGTAAATGTAAATGTTCTAGGCACAGCATCACTGCACTGGTAAATTTTCTTAAAAACTTGCTTCTGTAAAACTGCAGACAAAAAGGGCTTGCAAAGGACCCCACTTGTGGATTTATGCCATCCGCTCTGGATTCTATCCTATAGGTCATGGCACTGATTAATGAGACCAAGAGAAGGCAGCTCTGCTTTGCCAAAAGGTCACTATTTCATATTACGTACATGTGTCTCTCTTTTTCACATAAAATGATTTTCATCCCCTATCAAGGTTGTATATACCTGGGCATAACTGAAAACATTTTCAATATATTATGATTCAACGTAATAGCAGGGGAAAGAAATCTATCTAAATAGCACAGCTACAGAATGGCCCCTTTCCCATGATGCAATATCCCAGTTACCTGGGGGAACAGTATTTAACTCTGAACTCTCAAGAAACATCTGCATCTTTTAATATCCTTCTTGTAAACATCCTTTTCTGGGACTCTAGAAACAGAAGAAGCTTCTGTTTTTCATTTGTGTTTGTCAGTATTGGATAGATGCTAAGTTGAAGGGAGAAGCTCAGTTGCCTTTGGCCCTAAAGATAGCTCTCATATGTTTACTACTTTCAAAGAACTCAGTGCTGCATGGCCATTAACCATAAGAGATGCACCTGTAGCAACTCAGACCCTGGAAAGCAATCTTTTAAAAAGCAACTTCAATTAACATGCCTCTATGTCACCTGGGGCACCTCTGAGGAGAAAGAAGTGGATATGAAAGCGTGTTTGTTTTACTTTGACATGCCATGCAATAAGAAATTTCATTCAATATTTATTTAAGGATTTCAGTAGTAAGGCCAGAGTTGTGGCAGATGAATGAATGTTTTCACAGTGCTGTTGTTACTGAAGTTGTAAAGTTTCACTTATGATTGAATGTTCAGAGCTGGTATAACCCTGTGTCTCTTTACTGCTCACAGATGTGTCAGAAAGAAATTTACAAAATGTCTGCTTTTTATTACCATTTTGCTGATCTTTTCTGTTGACATTCCAAAATGTAAGTTAAAGCTGTTGGAGAATGTATCTTCCAGATATTCACATTAAGGGACATAATTCATGCAACATAAAACATACAACTATAAGAGAACTGTAATAAAACACATTAAAAAACTTAAAATAGAAAAAGGAAAATAAAATACTTTTAAAATCAGAGCCTAATTTTAACCCTTTCAAATGCTACTTGCCTATTTTTAGAAAGAAAAGGATACAAGCATGCAAAATATGTACAGAGAAATGGAGACACCTACCGTAGGTACTGCTACATTTTAAGTCAGTATGATTTCTGATATGACTGATTTTTATTTAGAGGGCTTATCCACGGAAATGAAAAACTAAAACTAGAGAATCGACACAAATAGAATGCTCATTAATTTGGATAACACCTATGAAGAAATTCATAATACCTCATGTCATCAAGGTCAAACCCAGGAATTTACTGTACATCTAGCATAAATAATTTTTCTAACGTATAACTCTTAAATCCTCATAATTTTCAAGGAGGATTTCAAAGTCAACAGTTTAAAGCCATTTTTTATAGACTCCCTGATTAATGGCTACTGTCCTGCCTTCCCAAACATTAGACTTAACAATAACTTCACCTCTCTTTAATACAAGGTTGAGGCCAAGCTTTTATAACATGAAGAGAAGAAGCACCATGCAGACTATCTAGATGATAAAAGTCTATTTGACTGGTAAGATCCATGTCTTTTGCTAATAAACTCCAGAATTAATCCCATGGGGCCCAGTCTTCCTGCAAACCCTCCTGCTAACAAACACTGACACTGAACAGCAGGGTGGGAATCAGGGCATCCTGAGTCATAATCTGGGACTCTGCCAATGCCTTGCTGCCTTGGACAAGTAAAATGGGGGTGAATAATACTTATTCACCTTGTGTTGTAAGGATTAGGAAGCTCTAAGTGCTGTACATATAAAGCAGTGTATACATGTTAAGAATTATTCCCACTGACTTCAATAGTACTAGTAGTGCAAATAAAGATTACATGGTCAGCCCCTTCATTTTTTTGCAACATGTTTATTTTTTAAATTTCTTTTTCTGACCCTCCCTTATTCGTTTGTCAGCATTATGGAGCCATCTCCACTTCTGATGTCATGAACTTTGACTGTTAATTATACAGGGCAGGGACCACATCATCATGTCTGTGTGTCCATAGTCCTCAAGCACTCTGGTGGAACTTTGATCTTGACTGGGAAAGGTTCCTGGGCGATATCATAATACATTTATTTAATGGTGTATATCGTTCAACAAGGTTTTATATATTACTTAACATACATTGGGTAAAATCTTGGGCCTCTGGCTAATTGGGAGTTTTGACAATGACTTTGACGGGGCAGGATTTTAATAAGTGAATCACCTCTGGTACGTGGGAAAACATTTCTGCTTAGATGTCATCACTGGTATAAAAATATATATTATTCAGTTTCCCTGGTGGCAGAGGCTTTTGTCTATTTTTGACTTATGGTTTTGCTGAAACTTCTTTAGCACTGGAACAAGGATAATTAACTGAATGGTTTTATCTTCGGATATATTCGGCAGTGAAAAAATGCCCTTTTTGGATACACATCATGTAATAAATACTCATATTCATGTGATTAAGGACAGAACAATAAAAACTGGCATCTTTCAGGACTGATTCATTTAACTGAAGCAATTACATTTTACCACTATAATGACACTGGTAACAAACTGCTTTAAATAATGCAGTATACATTATGAAGATTTACTCTTGTATTTGTATTTGAGACTATACATACAGACCTGCTTCCTTTGTACATGTGACTGTAATATGTTTGGACTGATAAATTATGCAAAAGACTAAGGCAAAAAATATTATATAAAGCACTGTTCTGCATGGAAGATCTTCTAGACAATTCTAGATACACTACAAAGTAATTGCATAATTAATGCTTTGGTTTCATGATACATCTCGTTCAGATCCCACTAAACTTTGATCAGTTACTGATATAAGTAAATGGGACTCCTCTGAGTGGTGTCCAAACACCTACAAAAGAAACTTTGCTGCTTTGTAGGCTCTGCCTTGAACACTTCTCTCTTTATCATGGGAAACTACGATAAAGCAACTTGTAGCAAAGGAACAAATCTCCTTAAAATTCACCATCAAACGTTATATTGCCAAATACTGACTTTTCCTTTTGCCACAAAGGCTAGGTACAGACATTCAAAAAGCCTAAGGTGGAATCGATCTAAGTTACACCATTTTCTGTAAGCAGTGTAGTTTAGATCAGTAGTGAACAATGCACACATTTGCCCTTTGGTGGGGGCAGAGGGCAGGAGCAAATCTTAGACCAAGTTCCTCCATTTTTAAACCAGTCTGTGTGCACTGAACTTCTGTTCTGTTACAAGTATAGACCAGTTTCCAATCATTTATACTGGCAAAAGCATAATGTCTGTACCCAGCCAAAGTGCATTTCCTGGGATGGTATCTATCATTTGCATCTTCTCTATGTATCTTCTCCACAGAGCAACTCCTTATTCAACATATTTTTTTGACATTGTGGTTCCCTTTTTTCTAAAATTACCTCTTCAATTGAACTGGAATCACTAACCATGGCTCTTTTAATTAAAATAATTAATAAAAACAAAATTTAGTTTCTTAACTCGTGGCCTTCAGTTGAAATTAATCTTTATGTACACTCTTCTGTTAACCAGATTCCAGTGCAGATGCCATACATCTAAGGTTTTTTATTTATATATCTAAAATTATTTCATATTGATCATATTTAATGTTATCTATATCTAGGTAAAATCATGCTTGAAGAGAGATAGAATAAGATTATAGTTGTTTTATCAAATTGTGTCTCGGTTACTATCTGCTCCCCTGCTCAAAGTATGCTTATTGTCCTTTAACCAATACAGCTGTGAAATCCATCAACTTTAAGAGGTGAAATCCACTATTTTATAAAACCCTGCAACAGTACTGGTTTTGACATGAATTGCATGTGGCATGTACCATCTGGCTTCCTCAAGAAATCAGGGAAAGCCAGAAATACACTGTGAAGCTCCACCTCCTTCCGTGACTGAGTACAATCAGAGAAAAGCAAGCCTCGGTAGCGGAGATTTGCTGCAGGTAATGGTATCAGCACATACAAAAAATTGGAAGCTGTCAGAAGGATCCTGAGCTCATTTCCAAAGATGCAGTAACATGACCACTGGTAATTACACTTTCTGTAAAGCCAAGGTAGGTTTGCACAGATAGTAAACCACTTCCTAAATGGAACTGTCCTTTGAAAACCTTGTACTTTGAAAAGAGGAAAATAGCTGAATATCACTCCCCCATAATAATCAATGTCTAAAAGGAACATAACTGCATCAGTTTGACAGAAACTTGCCTTTTTAGTTGTTGTTCTGTGCTTTTAGTATACTGCTGACCTCCACCATGGGATTTCTCCTATGGACTTTAGTGAAAATAGTATCAAGCCTATAGTTGCCATAATAGGTCGCTTTTTGATGCTAATACTGCACAGCATTAGAGAAAGCCATACTTTGCACATACTATTGTGCTTTCTTATAAAAAAATGAAGTTGCTGTGATAAATGCAGCTTGCTAAAACCAGTTCCTGAAAATTTCAAAATGGAAAAAAAGACACAAATTCCAGTAGTTCTTATACCCATTAAACAAATACTCAAGAATCCATTAAACACAACTATAACAACAACTAGCATGTTTCTCTAAATGTGAAAAATATCTCCAAATAAAAATATAAAGATTTCAAATCTGAAAACATACTCCTCCAGCAACATATGGGGCATGTGATTTTCTATGATTCTCTGATTTATTATTTATTGGTGCTGAGGGAAAATTCATCGTTTTCCCAAACTTGTAGATTTTTAAAACTAGAAGGGACCATTTAGAGGGTATTACTTTATTTGTACAACACAGAATGCAGAATTGTACTAAGTGATTTTTTTCCCCTCTTATTCTTTCCAGAGTTTCTCCACAGTATTTGGTAATCTGAGTTTATATGTTTCTGAAACTTTTGGCTCTGTACTTTCTCCACAATAAAATACTGAATATGAATTTGAGAGCGCTTTTAAATTCTCCCTCCATATACAAAACTAAACCACAAACACTGGCTGCTTACAGATGTTTAAAAAAAACACAACCCTCCAACCCCACCCCCAAAACGCACTTTACCAGAAGAAGCAGCACATTAGTTTGACCCGACTCCCCAGTATCTGTATAGATCAGGCACTTCAGCGGGGCTTTTTGGCACTTTTATGTAAAACTGAGACAAAAGTGCCAAAAACCCTACTAAATTACCTGATTTATACAGACGTTAGGTGAGCCTGGTCCAACTAACACTTCTGGGCATGTGCTAGGCTCAGTGCGGGAATACATTCAGTTTAAAATGCCATTTAGTTTTTTATTTTTGTAAGCAGCCAAAAAGATGATCAACAAAAATAGATTTACAACCAGACTGACTAAACAGCAGAATTTTTATCTTGAAATTTTCATATTTCATCATAGCTAGGGACAGAAGTTGCACATAATTTGGGTCAGTATCGACCTGGACGGGTGTGGGCAGTGGGGTCCCGCAGGGCTCGGTTCTTGGACTGATACTCTTCAATATCTTCATCACCAACTTGGACGAGGGAGTGAAGTGTACTCTGTCCAAGTTTGCGGATGACACAAAACTGTGGGGAGAAGTGGGCACGCTGGAGGGCAGGGAACAACTACAAGCAGACCTGGACAGGTTGGACATATGGGTGGAAAACAACAGAATGCAATTCAACAAGGAGAAATGCAAAGTGCTGCACCTAGGGAGGAAAAATGTCCAGTATACCTACTGCCTAGGGAATGACCTGCTTGGTGGAACGGAAGCGGAAAGGGATCTTGGAGTCCTAGTGGACTCCAAGATGAACATGAGTTGGCAGTGTGACGAAGCCATCAGAAAAGCTAATGGCACTTTATCGTG
>NW_005842015.1:1992178-1998338 GCF_000455745.1 Alligator sinensis
ACCTGGACCTCTTCAGCCTCCGCAAGAGAAGGTTGAGAGGTGACCTTGTGGCTGCCTATAAGTTCATCACGGGGGCACAGAAGGGAATTGGTGAGGTTTTATTCACCAAGGCGCCCCCGGGGGTTACAAGAAATAATGGCCACAAGCTAGCAGAGAGCAGGTTTAGACTGGACATTAGGAAGAACTTCTTCACAGTTCGAGTGGCCAAGGTCTGGAATGGGCTCCCAAGGGAGGTGGTGCTCTCCCCTACCCTAGGGGTCTTCAAGAGGAGGTTAGATAGGCATCTAGCTGGGGTCATCTGAACCCAGCATTCTTTCCTGCCTATGCAGGGGGTTGGACTCGATGATCTATTGAGGTCCCTTCCAACCCTAGCATCTATGAATCTATAAACCAGTTTAAGTGATCAGAAACTGGTTTAAACCTGTAATAGAACAGAAGTTTAATGCACATAAACCAGTTTCAAAATGGCTGAAACTGGCTTAAGATAAACCTGGTTGAATGTAGTATCAGACTTAAGTGATTTGGATCAAACCAGTTTATGGACTTCTGTCCCAAACCCCTTCCTGGTTCAAGTTAAATCAGTCCCCCAGAAAGCATGCTTTCCAGCCCTGGGCTATGCTGTCTGCTCCAGCAGAGAAGACCTTGGGGGGAGGCTGCACCTGCCCTCCCCCAGACAAACCCTGGCTGGGGTTTGGGGCTAGGGGTGGGGTGGGAAAGGAGAGGGGTTAAACTTCCCTTCCCCTGAGTACAGAGCTTCCCTGTGTTGCTAAAAATTTACTGCTGCTTGCAGCTGTGGACTACAAATCCCAGTGGCACCTGGAAGCAGGAAGAGGAAGCGATGAACAACCATGCAGAGTCCTACTGCTGTGATTCTGGACTGCAAATCCTAGAGACATTGGGAGCAGCAGGAAGAGGAGGTGAACATACAGCCCATGCTAGCTATATGTCAGAGTTATGCTCTAGCACCCCCCAGTTTCTGGCCTGAGCTACTGCAGGTATGTGCCTCCACTTCTGCAGGCATCAGAAGTGAATGTCTGTCCTACTGTTTCTCAGTTTAATCTCTGCAATTTATACTAACCTGCAAATACTGAATCGATTCAGCCTTGGGCTTTTTTGACTGTTTGTACTTAGCCCATGTATAATCACTTTCCAGATCAGGAGACAAAACTGAAATATTAAAACAATTTTGCAGAATGGAAAATTCTAAAGCATTGAAATTATAAAATCTCACAATATGACTTCAGATCAGTATGTTAAACTGTGTCATACTGCATCCATTTGGCCACTGTTGTTCCCCGTGCTCCTGGGGTTCCACATATAACCCTAGATGGACTCTAAGAGCATTTTTATGTGTGTTCCAGGTGTGTGGAGGAGAGGGGGCTTTAATTAAAGTTCCCACAGCATCTCATGTATTAGTGTACTACACTTCATAATGGTGGCAGAGGTGTTTTAACTAAAGCTCGTTTAACCAGGGAAGAAGGGAAGACTGCTTCTCCTAAACTACAATGAGACATCACAGAAAATTGTACAAATTGGTCTGAAATAATACACTATGATTTGGTGTGACCTACAGAAACACTTCAGTTTGGACTGATCTGACCTACTGATTTTGCAAATGAAAATCTAAACATTTTCAGCAGAGCTGACATTCTTCTATGGAAAATTCTGATTTTGCTAGCTAGCACTAGCAAAAACAAAAGCAGGCACTGTCTTCCCCTGCCCCATCTTCCATCTCCCTCAGTCAAGTTTTTTGGAATTTTTGAAAGAGAGAAAGATAAACTATTAACATGTGGCTGAAAAGGCATGTTAGGGGAGCTATTAAGTCTTCTTGCTCCTTCTGAGTATTTGTGAAGTGTATTAGTCTTCATGTAAAATAGTTACTTTTTAGAAAACAAATGTTACCAGAGAAAGACTGGGACACATGCCAAATTGTATGCAAAACCATAGACTAGCATTTTCAAAGGAAAACAGTCAAAAGACATATAATGCCTTGCTGAGGAAAGAGGAAAATATAATTAATATTGAGATAATTACATTGAAAGCTAATAATTCCATCTTCATATTAATGAGACACAAAACTGTGCTTATCAATTTTCTAATCATCCACATAACTTTAGTTTATTTAAAAATAACTTATTTTAATTTATTTTGTTAACTATTGCCTATTTAACTTCAAAGCCCATTTGTCTTCTGACAAGGCAAAGAAACTTTACATTCTTTGGTAAATATGAGGCTTTACTGGTGATTTTTGTGTGTGTCTGTATATGGAATTCACAGTGATTACAGCCAAATTTTTGCCTTTTGCTACACAGAGTTGTTTTAATTAGCAAGGAACTCAAATAATGCAGATTTGGTCCCTTCATCTGTATGCATATGCCAGTGATTCTCAACCAAGGTGCCATGAGATCCTTTAAAGGGTCTGGTACAATATTCACACTCTTAGGTGTGTAAACACGTAGACACAAATCACAAGATAAAGCCAGAGATTTCAAATAGGAATTCACAGTGTCAAAAACATTCTCATATGTTGTGGTCTTTCTAAGTTCTTTGCAACCAAATTGCTCTGTTACTTTTCCTAATAATAAAAAAAAGAGTGATATCTACCAAGGTGTGCCTTGAGTCTGAAAAGGTTGAGAACCACTGGCTTATACAGCATCATAGAAAATCTCTGAGAACACAAAACTTGTCCAGCTGTGTATCTTTTTCAAATAGAGCTCTGAAATAAAAGCCTCCCTTTGATTCTCTCTTTCCAGTGTTTCAAAGCTGATGCTTTTCCTGAACGCTTATCTTGGAAATGGGACCTTTTCCCATATCCACCCTGTCCCATTCTCAACCTCTTCATTGTCCTGCAGTGTCCTAGCATGCCTGAGATGATAGCCAGTTTGAGCCTGACTTTGAAGCAAAAGCCCACCAAGAAATATTTTATGCCTTGTACTTTTCTGTCACCTAGGTCCACCTCCAGTCTGAAAATGAATATCAGGTGAGTGGAAATATATTAGTAACATTCCTTTTCTTGGCAGGTGGTGACTTATTCTTCTCTGTTTCTCATTCATCTCCAGTTGCTAAGAACCACTTGCATCTTGGTAGTACATAGAGGTACACCTAAGATCAGGCCATCACTGCTCTGCCCTGTAGAGTTTGCATTATAAATAGACATGGCGGACAATGAATGGGCTTGAGTAAATCTCATCACCCCCATATTATGGATGGGGAATTGAAGCACAGAGGCAGTAAGGCTTAGTTCTGGCACCAAAAGTCAATACCACATAACTTCTATTGTGCCAGAGGGGAATCCACAGCTCTGGGTTAAGCACTTCAGCTCCTTATACAGTGTGAGGGGAGAGCTGGATGCCTCCCAGTTGGATTCACAGCAGCTAGCATGCTGTGCAGGGAGCTGTCTAAGCTAACTGACAGGAATTGCTGAGCAGACGGGTGTGAGTTTTAAGTACGTCACTCTCCGGGGTTTAGGTCAGTGGCAATGCATAGGGGGTATACAAGGGTGCATGCGCACCCCCTGAGAGCACTGGTGTACGTCCTGACCGGCCACACTTACCACTTAGACAACAGGCAGGTGGGGCAGGCAGGATTGCCAGTGCTCTCCCATGAGTGCCAGCCAGGGAGAGGCACTCCCAGAAGTGGCCGCAGCCATGCCTCATGATTGGTCGCGGGGGGACCCCCTGGTCGGTGAGATTGGCTGCAGGGAAGCTCCCCCCGGTCAGCGAGATTGGCTATGGGGGGACCTCCCCCCTGACTAAGGTGGCACCCATTGCCCATGGTTTAGGCGGTTAATTCCAGGCTGTAGGAAAATACCTCGGTCCATTCAGGAATCTGTCCTCGACACCTTCTTGGAGTTGGGCGTGTATGTCTCTTTCTAGATCCAGCCCTAAAGGTCTTACTCAAAATCACACCAGGGTGGGAACTGAACCCTGACGTTCCATTCCAGCTCCTAAGTCAAGAGTGAGCAACCTGTAGCATGCATGCTACAAGTGGCAGGGGCAACCTCCAGGTGTGGCATGCAGTACACATGGGGGAGAGGGGTGGGGGGCACGGGGACAGGTGGCACAGCAGCAGATGGGGCAAGGATCAGAATGAAGAGCAGCAGATTGGACAGGGAGCACAGGACAGGGAGCAGCAGATTGGGCAGGGGAAGGGGATTGGAGTGGTAGTCGAGGAGGACAAGGGGCTTAGTTTTTGACAAGCCTACCAAAAAATTAGCCCCCATTGTCCTTACTACTATCCTTCCTTTCATATCAGGGAGGCAGCAGCTTTCTTACTTTTATTACTACTTTCTCCATAAGGTTGTTAATGTCTTTCACAGCCACCTGCTGTATTAGGGATCCATTCCTTTGACTAGCCTCAAAATAGCAAGGATTTGGGGGACTGTTTTCATAGCAAAAATCAAGAAAGAAAAATGAAAACTGCCTACCTTGCAGACTTTTCAAAAGCATTTACAGCTCTAATCATGCCTTGTTTCCCCTAATCTGTACTGCCATGTGAGATTTATCAGTGACTTCCTAAATACTATACAACAGTGCCGACTGCTGAAAAGGAGTAAAGGGTTGGAAGGAAACCTTGTGGGTCCTGCATAAATGAATGGGACACATGGGACTCTGCTGCTTTTCAGCAGTCGGCACTACATATAACTTATTGGCACATAAAGAAAGTTGCTGAAGTTCCTTAGCCCCGATTGCTCTGTGGTGCTCTGAATCTTTTGGAAGTTGAAATTTTTATACTAGAGAGTTGTCTAGTCTTTGTCCCTGAGGGAGTTTCAGTTTTCTGATGTTACATGGATTTCAGGGAATGGGGCTTAGTCCTTTGCTTTCACACATCGAACAGGATACATGTATTTATACACCAACTGGCACAGCAATTGTGATTCCATTTTCCCTAAAGAAGTGGAAGACTGTTAAAAGCACTTGATTTTAAACCAACAAGAGCAATTTCATGACAAATTAAGGCCTTGTTTTAGCAAGATAGTTAAGTATACCGTTGTCAGGCCATGGCCTCACACCTGGGGCCTCAGCCTGGCTGCTCATCTTGACCTGCCACCCAGGCTGGTCAAGGCTGGCCTAAACCTCCACCTACTCCCTGTTACCAGAATGGCCAGCTGGGGTCAGCTGACCCTCCACTTCCCCCAAATAAATGCTTCAACTGGAACAGGAAGTGCCTGGGCAGCAGGGCTCAACCTGATTGACCCAAGACTACCTTGCTGTTCCCTCCAGCTTGCTTGTTGGTTTCAGTCTCTGTTTCATCTCCCAACTTCTTGACCTGGCTTGCTCCTGGACTTCTCTCTGTTTGATCTCTTGGCTTCCTGATCCAGCTCACTCTTAGATCCCACTCTCAGATTTAAACCCCTGGCTTCCTGACATGGATCGACCTCTGAATCTGCTTCCTCATCCTGGCTCTGGTCTGTGCCTCGATTCCTGAGAGGTTCCAGACCTGGCTGCCCATGTTCTAGCATGATAACAATAAAGTTCAAGCAATAGTCATTCCAACTTAAATGATCGGTGCTCGCTTTTACTTAAGGTACTGTTTCCCAAACTTGTGCTACCCAGGGCACACTTTTTTCTGGATTAAAACTGGTGGCACATCTCACTCTTACACTCAGAGTTGTGGGTGTCTGTGTGTACATACATACATACACACACACACACATTTTTTTTTTCAAATAGATTTAAATTAAAAAAAGATATGGGGGGGGGGCCTTGAGCCTAAAAAAGTTGAAAACTGCTGATCTAGCTGGTACCACTTATAAGCAGCAGGGGCAGGACTGTGCTGTGTCCTGCCTTTTCCTGTCCCTTGGCTGGTGCTTCAGGGGGCAAGGGAAGCACCTGCAGCTGAAGCTGCTCCTGCAGGGTCTCTCATACCAGCAACCACTCTTGTGGCCCCTCCTGCCAGACATGGGATTGTGGGAGATATGAAGAGCACAACCTGGCCAGCAAGGCACAGCTCCATCTGTGCATCCACCTGCTCACAGCAGTGTGCTACTGGGAGCATAGTGGGGATGGTGCAGGGCTTGCCTGGGTTTGGGGGGTGGTGAGGGAAGAGAAGGCAGCAGCAGCAGTGACAGTCCCCAGAGGATCAGCCACAGGGGCCACTGGAGTAGCTGGTACAGGCACAGGGGACAAAATGGGGGGGGAGAGCATTTACCTCCTGACAC
>NW_005842015.1:1998348-2023411 GCF_000455745.1 Alligator sinensis
GGGGTGGAGAGCATTTACCTCCTGACACAAGGCAATCTTGTGGCACACTTTTGTCATTCTCACGACACACTAGTATGCCACAGCATACCTTTGAGGAATCATTGACTTAAGTACCTTGCTGAATTAGAACCAAGTGTGCAACATGCAAGCTGGGAATTTTCTCTCTCAAACTATTCATTATGCAATACAAAAGTTATCCTCAAATGTGTTTCAGTTCCAGTCAGTGCTTTCAGAGGAACACAAAACAGAAAATAACCTGCTCTGGTGAAGGTCAGCAGAAAGCCCAGTGGGTTAGAGTAGCATAATTAAGAAGGTGTGAAATGTTGCAGAGTAGTTCCATTCACACATACAAATAAACATCCACCCAGGATACCTGAGCTCTAACTTCTCTCCCTCATGCTTCATATAAATTTTGGCCTACAAAAGGGTTTAATTTTTTATTGGTTTAGGAAAGTTCTTTAAAAAAAGAAAGAAAATGATGTTTGCCTGCTTTAGACTGAGTTAAGAACAACTCTTGGTGCTTAGTTTCTCCTTCCTTTCAGAGCAGATTCTAGGAACTTCATGCCCTTTTCTATGTGAATATAACTCCTGTTGCCATTAATGAGAGTTACCCACATGATGGGAAAGAGAAAACAATCCACTTACTGGCTGACTGCTTTTTATGAGTTAGCATATCGGGGCATCATCATCAATAAAGAGGAAAGAACCTAGCAATTTTACTAAAATGGATCCTTCTAAAGTACCCAAAACAGAACATGGTGCGACTCGCTTTATCTCTTTTATCTCTTTGTTTCCTCTTTGATTTTTCACTCTACGTCAGCTCACCATTTTTTGAAGATACAATCTGGCTGGTGATAATGAGGCACAAGGACTCTGAATCATAATGTGTATAGTTTACAGCATTTACTAAGGAAATGTGCTGCCTGATACAGTCCAAGAGGACCAGGCTCAAGGCATTTCCAACTACTGCTTGCTTTTTTAACATCTTCTGCAAAAAAGAAAATGTTTAACACACACACAAAACAAGTTATTTTTCCTCTTTTATTTCATTCAGCTGTCACACTTCTGAACATTACTGAATATAGGAATTTTCACATTTGATCAAACCACTGGCTCCAGGCTCCAGAGGACAACATAAGAAACCTAATGTGGTACAATTATAGAATCACATGCCCCAAGGGAAAGTTGCTTTCTAGCCCCAAGTCAGTTAGTGGTTGGGATATGCCCCAATATAAAAGGTTTTCCTATCTTCATTAAAATATATGTTTAGAATTTGAGAGGGCTAAGCACTTATTTGGGTAAGGAGAACACCAGTGTGACTTTAGACATCTAGGACAGATACCATTCCCCATTATTAAGGTGTCATGACACTTTCCATTACAAGAACGTGTGTTCAGTTGCTTATAACTTTGCCAAATTTCTAGCTATTGGGCCTGAATGTTTCTATGTTGTCTGTCTGCCTCAGGGTGACTTTGGGGAAAAAAAACCAACTAAAATTGTTCATTCGTTTCTGAGAACAGTGCCAGAGAAAAATACATTTTCCCACCTTAAGACGTTGCTACATTTTTTGTGGTAAAGTTTAGCATCCCCATGCTTTGGGGAAGGAATATGAAATCTGGGCGTAAGTAGACTTTGTATCTTTTGCCAAACATGCAAAAATATACCCAAATACAGCCAAGTCATAAGCCTTTGGAAAATTCCAGTTCACACAAGCTCAGTAGAGATTACTTAGATTTTAGCAACTAAATTCCCAGTCTGTTTGCCGTAGGCATGACCCAGTCTGACGAAAAGCAGGACTTTCCCTAAACCTGCATTTCTAGACTATTGTGGGCTGTGTCAAGGCATCTGACTTGAGATTAAGGAGACTGTCTCTCTACTGCTCTTAGAGAATCCTACTGACTCCAGGCAGCTTGAAAGAAACAGCAGCCCAGTTTAGATGCATGTGGGACAAGAGACATATCTGTGGAAGGAGAAGGAAACAGATTGGGGCAAGGAGTCAGAAAGGTGAGTCTGGGCCTGGAGAGAAAAAGGGAGCTTGGGACTGGCTGGGCAAGGAGGCAGATACTGGAATGAGGAGCTAGGGAGTAGGAAAGATTCATGTTGGTTGGACAGGGCAGAAGAGGTCAAGTTTAAGGGACAGTGGCCAGATGAGACTGGAGCACACTGCCTTCCAAAGCCTGGAATAGAACCCAATATTACTGAGTCTCACCTAAAGTCAAGCAACTGCAAAATCCACTGGCAAAATATGTCATTCACTCCAACGTTGATCTAGTCAGTGGATAATAACCTCCTACAACTATCAATTACACCATTAGCTCACATAGTACAGGTGTCTAGGGTGAATATATCAAGGTTCTAGATCTGCTGATGACCCATGTCGCTAAAAATATGACACCATATGATGGAATTTCATGGTTTTGTTTGCTTTTCAAAAATCTCTAGGAAAATGTAGTAATTAATTATATGATCACATGCTATTCTTTCAGCAAAAAGTGTTTGTGTGTCCCAACCAAGAACTACCTATAGCCTAGTTAAGGTGCTCCCTTGGTTCTGCCATATTTGAGGTAAGTGTACAAATTTACAGGCTACAGAACCAGTCAGCCTCCCTTGCACTCAGGCTTTCAACGTCCATTGTTGGCATTGTTTCACTTTTCACAAATGACTTAAAGAGGCAGAGCAGATTCCGTGACTCTGCTCCAATCACATAGAGCAGGGATTTGAACCTCTCTCTCTAAAATCGTAGTGAGTTTCCTAACCATTGTTCTAGCTAGTGGTTAGCTTTAACATATCTGCCTTACTTTCCTCCAAGAAATCTTCCCAATTAAAGTTTTGTTAAACCAATAAGCTACCAGGAAAAGACCTGGTTTTGGAGAATCAAAATTTGATGAAAAAAATCTCCAAAAAATTAACTACCCCTTGACTTTTAGTAGTTAATGAAGCAATAGATACAAAGATGTCTTCGTACATTCCACAGCTATCACCTGCATCAGCTGCTTCCTGAATATCATCACAGAGTTCCAGCCAAAAATCTTGGGCACACCTCCTAGCCTCCTTTTAGATTTTTCTTCGAGCCTTTCTCAGTTTTTTTAGGGTTATGGTGTTGGGAGATTTCTTATAGTTGGATAATGCTGTCCTTTCATTCTCAACCAGTGGTAGAAGGGTTCCAGAATGCTCTTCAAACCAGTCTGCATTTTTGCCAAACACTTACAGCAGCATTATAGTCTGCACTGTGATAAAGACCTCATATGCAGGATTTCTTTTGGGTGGTTATGCCTAGTCAATACTAGATCTAATTGGTGCCAATGCCCTCATGTTGAATGTTTCCATGATGTTTTTCCTGTGATTTTCCCAGTGAAGTAGGTGTTGGTAATGCACAAATTTTGACTTGCACAAAGTTCGAAGGCTTGCTGGCTGTCTTCATTCATATTACCAATTCTGTGTTTGCCCAGAATACCAGGGCAGTTCTTAAAACTATATCCAACTCTTGCACTGAAGTTGCCAAGTATTATAATGGTCTCAAACTCAGACAACATATGGATCTGTGAAACTTATAACAAGCTGTGTCACTCTCAAATGGGGCTTATCAGCCACCAATGGATTCATCAGGCATCTGACTAGACCTCTTATGTGTACACTGTGATCTGGAGGATCAACCCTTGCCTACTAGGAAGAAAGAAGGAAGAGAAGGAATGAATTCTTGGTTAAGACTTGGGTATCTGGATTTTATATTTGGATTTGTTTTGTTAATGGAGGTTTTCCATGTGATATATATTATGAATATGCACACACACTACGAGCATGTCTACAACACCCCTGTGACATGCCCACAAGCACTGTCATGAAGCATGCCTCACACATGCCAACTACTGAGAATGAGGCAAGGCAAATGTCTTAAAGCAGTACTAAGCACGCACCCAGAACCACTCTGAGGCTGTTTCAGACATGCTTATTGGCATGCATGTAGCACTGCTCTAAAGCCATTTCTTTGACTCATTTCTGGGATCTGGCACTTATGGACAGGTAGCAAGTGGGCAAGGTGCCCTTTGCAGCGGTAGTCCTGGGCTCTGCACAGGGCCAGTGCAGACATGCCCTATACGTACATAGTGGTCTGATGTAATAGATCTAATATTATGGCAGTGATTTCATTATCTTACTAAAGTTTTAGCCCTTTTTGAATCCTTGTAGCTTCTTGCCACATTATGTCACTGGAGTTTAACGGGGTTCCATGGGTTGATTGTGAATTCTATAAAAAAGTTTTTCATTGTACCATTTTTAATTTATCATTTGTTAGTTTTATTAGCTATTCTTTTCATCTTGTATCATAAAAATGCATCTTATTTTTCTTCTCTGTAGTATTTGTTATTTTGTGTAATGTTATAATATCTCTTATTTATTGCTTCAATAAACTAACCCAACCTAATCTTTACAACTGTTCCTGATATGGAAGTTTTTCCTTAGACAAAGACTATCATTTGTGTGAAACAACTTCACAAACATTTCAACACTAATCTTTATCCTTTTAATTAAGCATCCCAACATTTTGCTAGCTTTTTTGACTGCTGAAGTGCATCAAATTGAAATTCTCATTGACCCGAGAATATCCAGGTCTACCTAATTCAGAAACCAGCAATATGCAAGAGAAGTTCAAGTAAATCCCTCCAATATAGGCTTGCTCCATTAAATTTAAGGCCCTACGATATGTTCAAATTAAAACTGGATAGAGACCAGCTATAGAGTTGTTACACATTTTCAAGCACTAACTTTGTAGCTGGTCAGCTCCTTTTATATCTGGATAGTCATTTTTATGCTGTGATAATTACTCTGTACCTGTGGCTGTCTATTTATTGAGGAATTAACCAGTTAATTACATAATATATGTACTGTGTAGCAGGGGCCTTACACTCATGGATCAATCATACATATCTTTATTCTACAACACAAAGGACTGATGTAGCTTTTTAAGTTATACTAAAATGCAGAGTTTCTTTCTTTTTAAGGAAGGAAAATGCGAAAAAATTCTACAGTATAATAATATACTTCCCTCTCAAAATTACCCAATTAACATACCTAGCAGATCAGAAAACCATAACAGAAGATAGGTTATGTAATTATTTATATACCTTTTTATCTGTTTTTTTTTCATTTAAACACAAGCCATAAAACTATCTTAAGAAAAAATAATAGCCTCGGGGTATTAACTGTAATACACTTTCTCCATTAAGAAGCAAATGTTTATTCAAGAGAAATACCTAGTTTTTGCACTGATTATTGTATAAACATGTCCACTGAGAGCCTCCAGGAAGCACCATAGCACCTGGGAGTGGTACTGTAAGAGTTAAGTTCCACTTTTTGGTGCTTGCATGCTATTATATTTGGCAATTTCATCCCCAGGCACAATTTGGCTCTGACTGCAAAAGAGTCCAAACTTTTCCAAATGTTTCCATTAACATAAGAACTGTTTCACAGACTCCTTCCTTCTTATTTACTAGTATGATCACGCGACCTACAGCTAGGGACAGACATTACTGATTTAAGTGATCAGAAACTGGTTAAACCTGTAACAAAACAGAAGTTCAGTGTGCATAAACCAGTTTCCAAATGGCTGAAACTGGTTTAAGATAAACCTGGTTGAATGTCATATCAGACTTAACTGATTTGGGTTAAACCAGTTTATGCAATGTCTGTCCCATACCCCTTCCTGGTTTAAGTTAAACCAGAGTCACCCAGCATCCCAGATGCTTTGCAGCCCTGGGCTGTGCTATCTGCTTCAGAGAGCAGAGCTGACCCTGCCCCTCTGCTCCCTTGCCAGAGCTCTGGTGGAAACTGCAGCTGCTCAAGCAGGGATCCCTCCCTCCCATCTCCCACAGTACAGACCCCAGCCACACAGACCTTAGGCATGTGGTATGCTAGCTAATGCTGAGAGGTGTCTGTGTGTGTGCATCTCCAACTTCACTGGAGCAGGCGGGCAGAACAGTGTCCATTTAGGGCTTTTTGGAGCTAATCAATAGGTCAACTAGTAATGTCCCTCCATTCCTTCCTTGGTCCGATCCCAACTAGTATAATTTTGTACTTATTAAACATTCTAGACTTGTTACCAAAATGTTAAGATGAGATGCATTTAAAATCTGTTTAATCAGTTATAGTGTGTGTATAGAACACTTGATCAGACTTCTGTGCTATAATTTTTTTTAAATTGCTGACAATGCACTTTGGAAAAAACTACTAGAGAGCTTTCATTGTTGCCAGCAATGTCGTCATAAATCAGAAAGATTTTTTGAAACAACTCTTTGGTTAACCTATGTTAGAATATTGAACAATAGCTTATTGTTACTAGAAGAGGATTATTTGACACCACTTGACATCACCTCATACATACACCAATTTAGGCTCTATCTCTTTTCATATTTCTTGCCTACCTTAAGAAGACAAAAAAGGTTTTGTGCTATACAAAAATAAAATCACTTATAGGTAATAGGAAAATGCAGAGGCCACTCTGTCTTCATGGTTAGCAGTTCTCCAACATATCTTTTAAACATCTTCACATTAGGTTTGTCTTTGGTGGAGCAAGAAATGGTAAAAGAATGAGAGCACAAGCGTAACATATTTCAACACTGCTGGAGAAGACTTCATCATGTCCCCCCTTTCTCTTCCCTCCCACTGCCCCCCTCCAGCCATTGCAGGGCAAAATAAAGATCACAACTAGCAAGAAACCCTCAGCACAGTTGTAACATGAACAAAAGCAAACATTTCCAGGTCCCTGCAGTGTCACCAGCAGTGCAGCAAGCACTCAGTTCCACACAAGAAACAGCTAGAGCTGCATGTTTTTACCAAAACCAACATTCTCAAATTTCTTAGCTATTACTGGGTTTTGGTTTTCTACATAAGTTATCATCATTACAGAGATGCTTTTCCATGTGGCCACTGAATGCAAAAGTCAAAGTCATGTCATTTATTTATGGATAGAGGTGCTCACCTTCTTTAGGCATGGCAAATTGAAAATGTTGGAATAAATAACTGAGTGATACATAATACATCTATGTAACATATAGAAATGGGTCCTAAAGGCTCCTGAATACCTGATGCTCAAATCACTAATTAGTATAGCCTTAATGAGAGAGATTTGTCCAGTTTTAGAAGAGAGCCACAATTTATAACTAATTTCCCCATACAGCTTCTAAATGCCAGCAATGTTAAAGCTTTAGAAGAAGAACCACTGCCTTCTCTAATGTATGCACAGTATCTAAAAGGCTGCAAGAACTAACAGACATAAATCATAAATAGTAATGTTAGAGGATGTCCCTAACATATGAACTATCTATAAACTTATGCAAACAATTTGGGAATCTGGCCAAAAATATATTATAAACACATTTCTATTTTCTTTTCAATGGTGCTTGCACTTTAAATGATTGCAAAGAAGAGGAGAATTAAAGGCATGTTACAGTGTAGAACTGCTGAAAGGCGAGGATGTTAAAAACAAGCAAGAAAGCAAACAAACGACTGAAGGTCTAGAATCAAGGAAGTGAGATTTCAAGAGTACAGTGGAATAATGGCTGGGTCTCTTCCCTTTGTATGTAAGCTGCTCCTCTAATGCTCTTTAACACAATACTGCATATTTCTTTTCTTTCCTTATCTTGTGCTTAATGCAAGCAAAGCTCCCAGTATCTTTTTTTTTTACTCTATCACATCTCACTGGTGCTTGTACTTTAAGGTTAGGAACGGAAGTTACACACAAACTGACACAAGTGATCAGAAACTGGTTCAAATCTGTAACACAACATAAGTTCAGTGCACATAAACCGCTTTCAAAATGGCAGAAACCAGTTTAAGATGAGCCTGGAAGGATACAGCATCAGACTTAACTGATTTAGGTTAAATCAGTTTATTTAACTTCTGTCCCAGATCCCCTCCAGATTCAAGTTAACTCAGAGTCCCCCAGCTTCCCAGGATGCTTTGCACCTCCCCGCAACCTCCTCCCAGCATTGGCGAGCTAGTCTTGGCCCAAGCTATCTGCTCCAGGCAAGCAGGAAGGTGTGCTCTAGTGTCCCCAGCTTCTGGTCTGGGCCACTGCAGGTATATGGCTGCATTTCTGGAATTAAAAGTGAATGTTTGTTCACTTGCTTATTGGTTCAATCTACACAGTTCAGATTAACCTGCAAAGATTGAATCGGTTCAGCCTCTGGCTTCTTGACTGTCTATACTTAAACTAAATGATTGCAAAGCAAGGGAGAGTTAATGGCATGTGAAGTACAGTGAAAAACTGCTGAAAGGCTAAGATGTTAAAAACAAGCAAGCAAGCAACCAAACCCCTGAAGGTCCAGAATCAAGAAAGTGAGATTTCAAGAGTACAATGGATTTATGGCTGGGTTTCTCCCCCTTTGTATGTAAGCTGCTCCTCTAATGCTCTTTAACGCAATAGTTTATGTTTCTTTTCTTATCTTGTGCTTAATGCAAGCAAAGCTTCCAGTATCTTTTATTCTTCTACTACATCACACACACACACGTGCACACACACATATTTATATTTTAGTGACATCTTCAGTTTTAAATGAATGATCCTACAGTTACAAGAATAACCACAGCTTTCAGTGCCACCTTGAGGGCTTATGTTCATAGAGCTATACTACACAAAGATATTTTTAATGAAGAGTTAGCCATGGGAGTTCAGACCTCAGTAGTCATCTTGACTAAGTAATGAACTAAAGTTTAGTAGGAAGTATATGTTGGTGCGGATGCCAACAGCTTCTTTCTGATCCCTTGAGATCCAGAGAGATGCATGGGGATTTTCAGGTGTATGGAAAATTTCCTTCCCTTTCACTTACTCCGAAAGATTTTACTATATGAAGGTGGGTATTCTGGCCCTCACAGCTTATAGGAATTTTTCTAGCATCAGGGTTCTCTCGGAGACTGGGAATTGGTTGGATCCTAGAGACCCCAAATTGATTTAATTGTTGAAAGAACTATTCACCCCCTCCCTGCAGAATTCACACACCTAGCCTGCTTACCTCCTGACTGAATACAGATCACTCTTTATATATGAAACCTGAAACGTTTTGGCACTTTTCCAGATGCTAAACAAAAAGGAGTTGTAAACTTTAACCATCCTGCTCCCCTATGCCTGGATACAGAGATTGATTTTCTGAAATTAAATCCTCTTGTCTATCCTGCTTCATGAGAAAACTGGGTATGTTTCTGGAAGGGCTCTTGGTTTAAGGACAAGCATGAGGCAAAATAAGGCTATCCTCTTCCTCTTTCCTAGTCCCTTGGTACTGAAGGGTAACATCAGAGGGCATTCAACAGGAGTGTTCAGGTCAGAACACTTCAGGATGATATGCCTTTATTTTGGGAAGAAGGAATGAATAAAGATGAGAAGAAAAGGAGAAAGAGGAAAGTTCTATTTTATGGATTGAAAAACATGAACTTTCCACTCTTCACAAAGGCAGAAAGAAAAATCACTGGAAATGTAGAAGGCAATCTGATCATGGCTTTTTGTGGGCACACCCTGCGCTCATTTTTTTTTTTTCTAACCTTGTTATAATCAGTATTACATCTGTGTAAAAATCTTGTATAGAGTTCTTCTTGTGTAGAATTACCAGTGAAAGAAATGAGTGATAAAACTCACTGATTCAAGTCATATTGGAGTAGGTGTTGCATACCTGCATCCATCCTGGGAAAAACTGCTAAAGACAAAGATGCAGTGTCAAGGCACGTAACTGCCACTTACTCTATTCGACTATCCCTGGAGAGCTGCTCATCTGTCCATTTCTGATCCTGGAGTAATTTACATGGATATAGAGATCAATATAAATTATACTGGAGTATATGACCATCTGTCCATGCTCTTAGATACCATAGTGAAAGATGCTTTAGAAACAGATTGCTATGCATACAGAAAATTCGCCATTTATGATGCTAGATTATTCTGGTGATAATTCTATGTACTGTATATGTAATAAGGAAGAAAAACCCAAAAGCTTAATGAATCATTTTTTTAAATGAAGGCCTGAATAATATCCTCTGCTTGCACGTGAAAACAAGAAGGACTACTGTAGAGATTAAGAGAGATGTCACATTCCTGTCCTGCCACCGTCCTTAAAATGTGGCCAATAGCATAGATACAGAGGTGAAGGAAGGGGGTCAGAATGAAAGACAGATCTATCTTGATCATTTTATAGTTAAAAAAAATAAGGAGACTTTTCTTTTTTTCTGGGTTGGTTCAGCACCTAGTGCAATGGGATCCCTAGTTCTAGGCCCAGAAAGGCTGTTGTTCCTGCTGTTCCTATGGTTAGATAGTTTGGAGACTGTTAAATTCTGCTTCTAAAACATTTTGAATGAGTTGTTTTTGACACTGGTTTTCAGAACATTAAACTAAGCAGCAGCAGCCATAGCAAGAGCTAGGACCTCAGGTAACCTTGTAGCATCTCCCTCCTCAGGATATATATACATGATGTTTTTTCAGTATTGGCACCCACAGTGCCCACTGCCATAGGTACTTCTGAAAATCAGATCCACAGTAGAAGGACAAAGAAAGAAGGGGAGATGACGTAGGCAGACATAGCCACTCCTTTTCCTCTTCCTTTGGCTGCACTGCAGGTTGAGAAGAAGGGGTGGAAGCTGAGATAGGTGAGCCAATGGCAGCCATGTAAACCTGCTGCAGCAAGGCCCATCAGCAGGCCAGTGCAACTGCATGTAACTAGCTTTCTGCGCTCCTAGGTTTCCCAACTCTCGTACTTGCTGAAGCCTAGTAGCTGAAGAAGTTCCCAGCCTAAGATCTGACAGAAAAAACAGCTAATCTGTTTAGCTGTCTAAACACCAAAGAGAACTATAAAAACAATGACAAGTAAATGTAGGTTTGCAAGCTCCTTTCAGTTTTAATTACCACAGCATTATTTGTAATGTAGGTAAGTGCATTTGTTTTTACACATATATTACTTGTAACTTGACATTATTCCTTTAATTTTTTTTTAAAAGGGCTGCTCATGTTTTGCTTAACTTTTGGGTGGAGCTTTTTGATCCTGTGCCCAGATACCTACAGTACAAAATGTTAGACTAAATTATAGGTGCATAGTGTGCCAAGAAAATCAACACAGTATAGCTTGCCCAGACTCTCTCAAAGAAAACATGCACACTGTGCCATTATTAAGGTTTAGAATAGCTGGACCTCCAACTCATAACACTACTATACTCTGGCACAAGGTGACTGCAAGTACCCTGAACAGTAAATGGAGCAGCTAGCTTATGCGTTGTAATAGATGTGCATCTCTGGACCATATGCAACTTGTACAACTCAGAGCAGCACTTGGGCATAAAACAACAGAGGAGATGAGGAAAGGAAATGAGGGTAAAATGGATATTGGAAGCAAACTGGATAACTTAAAATAATCATCATTATCCAGCATAGAATAGAACTTCCACAATTTCCAGGGGCAGAGGGTTTGGTATCCCCAAGCAGGAAGGAAGGGGTGCTGGCTCCTTCAACAGTTCCTTTGCCTTTTAGGTGTGAAGGGTGGATGGAGAAAGGAGGAAATCCCCTGACCTATAACATGATGTAAAAGGCTCACTCCCCCACTGCACAGGGGGAGTATATATATGTATCCTGCTCTGCTAGATAGATCCCCCTGTCACACCTGTATCAAGCTCTCACCCTTCAGTCCCAGGGAAATAGGATAGGATCCCTAAGGGTGGGGGGTATTTTGTGGGGGTTTTTGGGTCTACTACGGGCAATAGTCTCATTCTCTTTTTGTCCCCAAAATTAAGATTTTACAATTAAGAAAAGATTTGTTCCTTTTCACTAGTGTGGCCAGGTTAGGGCAGTTCTCTCACCCTCCCTACACCTGCTTAGGGAACAAGGTTGGACTGATCATGGGGTTTGCCCATGGTTGGATTGATCATGAAGTTCTATGTATATGTATATCAAGTTTGGATTGATCATGGGGTTCAAGCTGTTGCAAATGAGCACATGACATATTCAGCAGCATACTCATTCCAGAACAAGTCTGGTTCTCTGATGAACCACAACTGAAAATGAACTTGGCGGAGGTATCCTGTACAAAAATCAGGGCATGGGGTTGAAAACTATACCATCTGGTTCAGTGGGAAGTAGGAGCAGGGTTTCAGAAATGGCTCTAAACCAGGTGTGTGTGTGTGTTGGGGGGAAACGACACACTCATGGCAGCTTTCCCCAAATTGATGGAAATGACTGAGGAAGGAAAGATATGCACTTTACTGTAATTCTCAGATGAGCAAATTTAATAGACTTGTGGCCTAATTAAACCACATTCCTCACATCTTGTCTTTCTTCCAGCATGTCTGAGACAGTACACATGGAGTCCTGATGTTGAGCTGCAAAGTGGGTGGAGAAGGAAACTCCTTGTCAGTGGCAGAGGCAGTGTCTTGAGCAGTGGCAGAAGCTCTTATCAGCAGCACTAAGTACTTACAAGTGCTAAGCTCTAATGTTTATCTCCACTATTCTATTTGCTTAGCCTTTTCCAGAGATTTTACATCTCTGTATTAGGGCTGCATGAAGCTCTGGGTGGTGATTCAGTTCAGAGAAGATTTGGCCTGATTCGGTGGCCAAATCTGAAATGAATCAGGGGACCAATTAAACCATCTGTATCAATTCAAAGCTCTCTGTATCTTCGGAAAAGATTCGGAGAGCTTTCATGATTCGGGCAGTCCCCGGTGGCTGCAGCAGGGAGCTGCAGCTGACTCTAAGCTGGTACGTAGGGGCAGGGAAGGGGACCATGGGAGGACCCCTGCCAGCCCCCCTTCCCATTCCCCCCGGCTCCCCATGGCTGCCCCACCCGCCCCAGCTCAGTACTTTAAAGAAAAAAATACAACAAAAAACCACAGGCTCACCAGCTGCTGCAGTGGCCTTGGGGCTTCTGGGGACTCCTGGCAGAGCTCTGCCCCTGCAGTGGCCTTGGGGCTTCGGGGGCTTGTGAAGAGGGGGGCAGCGGAGATCACCCTCCCACCCACAGGAGTGATGAGTCCGGGGGGGCGGGGGGTTGTCGTTTTTTTTCCTTAAAGGGCCGGGACCTGGGGCAGGCAGGGCAGCCATTGCTGGGGTGGGGGATGGGCCTGGCTGATTCGAAGATTTAGCCAAATCAAATCGGGACAGTGATTTGAATCACCGAATCGAATCACTGTCCACCGAATCGGCTGAATCCAAAGTGAATACTAACCGCTTCGCACAGGCCTACTCTCTATCACATGGATTGGAACATCTCACCTAGTTCTGTAGTAAGAGGCTGATTCCAATATAAGGACATAGACACAAAATACCACAGGACAGGATAAGACTTCTTGGGACAACCAGTTGGTCCCCTTTGTATTTACTTCCATTCCACAAATAAATATCTATTAGGAACTAGCTCTTAGAAACCCACTGGAAGAATGCAGTGCATATCAGTTTATGTCAATATGTAGTATCCTGCTATTTTCAAGTGAAATATTAACAGTCTTCTTCTAGTTTTCTAATTATGAGATTGTTTTGCTTGGGTTTTAAACCATTCATTGGTCAAATGCTACGTCTTGTGCAGCAGATTTCAGTTTCCTTTGTAGCAATTCTGACATATTTTAAAGAAGTCATTTAAATTGCCCTGCAGGCTTAATGCTGTCATGAAATTAAGCTTGACCTCTAAGGATTTCCTGCCTATAGCAGTTTGAATGTGAAATTATCCTGACTTCTCAGCTTCTTCCACAGCAATAATTTCCTTTAGAAGAACCAGTGACCAAAATATTACCTGAAATTTTTGGATACAAAACCACATGTGCTGCAGTATTTTTTTTGGATTTATATTTTATACCATTTTCCTACACGAATATTAGTAACCTTGTTTAAAATAAATAAATAAATATGTAAGCAAACTACAAGTTGATGATTTAATAACTTTTTTACAATTACCTGAAGCCCATTCCTGGCTGATATAAAACCTAACCTTTGGAATCTGACCTACTAGGCATTTATTTGACATAAATCTGGACAATACCCATATTTTGAGCGCTAATGTGGCTAACTTGTCTGTCCTGATTAGTTGGTACTGGACTTGCACTGCTTTTATTTGATGTTGTATAGCCTAGACACCTACAGAATCCAAAACCTGCTGGCCTAGATACTCAACTTTATTCTGTTTACTATTGAGAGCGGTCAAATTCTGTACTGTCCAACTACCTAGGAAGGACAGAGCTTACACTGTAGAGTTTACACTGTAAATGAATGAAAGACAAAGGCTAGAAGAGACAGCAGAGTACAGAGCAATGAAGAAACTTCTCCAAAGTTGCATTGTAGATCAGAGACAAAGCTGGATAAAGAGCTAAAACTCTGTTAAATGATAATCCCTTACAGACAGATTCTCTGTTCCATGATGTCTCTTAATCATTCTTTGCAAGAAAATAAAGGGACTCAGGACCAATTGTCTTTCAGTCAATCATGGCCCACATGCCTCATCATTGTGTGCTATTCAAATCTACTGTTGAAGACAGAATTTATTAATTTCCTCATGGAAATGTCTATAGCGCGCCTCATTATAGTGTACAAACACTTCATAAATGTTAATTGTCACAGCAGCCCTGTTGGATGAGGAGAGCATTAACTTTATCCCCAATTTATAGACTGCAAGGCATAGAGAGATGAAGGTCATGAGTGACCATTAATGTTGGCTGCCCAATTTCAGATATCTATGATTATATCACAATATGAACACACAGGCAAACTTAACTTTGGCATTCCTAACTTTTGAAAGTTTGACTTTACATCCTTAATAATGTTCCCATAACATAAGGGTTTGTTATTTTTTTCATTGCATACAATAATATTAATGTAACAGCCAGTGGCACATACATAGGATTTGCTTGTATCCTAATTTAATTACACTTCCAGTTGTGCTATGCAAGAGAAATACTGTCGAAGCTGCTTTTTTTCCCCCTTCACAGGCAGTGGAAAGAAAACAAGCCAATCCCTTAGTCACCAAAATCAATGAAGCATTTGTAAACAACAGCTATGCATGTGTCTAGTATATGGGCAAGTTTTTATTGCAGCAGCAGTCTTATGACTGAGTGACAGCTGGCCTGTGTTCCTCACTGATAATAAATATGAAAGGGAGTGGGGAAAAAAGAAGCTATTTGTTTTGGGCTTAACACAAAAAAATATACACCAGGCTGAGACACATACAGCTTTCCTGGACTTATCCCAACTTCTTTTCTGCTTTTTTTCCTCTTAAATCCACAATAAAGGTTCTCTCTTTTCAGCCTGATTCGCTGATCTTTGTCTCAGTTGTATCTCCAATTTTGAATTATACTGCACAGTACAGACATACAGAAATCAAGGTAGGTAACCATCTAGGAGTCACCTGCTTTTTTTGTTTACCAATATAACTTCTTTAATTTAACAGGGTCATTCCCCCTCCCTCTATGCAAATTAAATTGATTGAATCTATCTTACTCTAACATCTGATCATAATTTTTCAATGTTCAAGACTGCCTTCTTACAGTTGGATTCCAAATGTTGGACATGGGAAGGCCAGTTAGTTAGTATCTTGGAGTAGTGTATGGACAATCAGTCCCATGTATCTGTGCCTGCTTCCTCAGTTATCTGAGCTACTCATGACTTGTGTGGTGTTTCAGCAGTTTTTATAGCGGGTTCTAAAAAACATCAAACTGAAGAGAACACAAGGGAGGGTGATCAACTGGAAGGGGATCAGGTCTCCTCACTTGACTGTTTTTTCCCTGTAACGTTCCTCTGGTCTGGTTGCAGAAACTATTTTGGAGGGGAAGGTGTAGGGTGGGGGTAACTTCTTCACCCCTCTCCCATGCTTTGCCTGGGATTATGATGATCCTTATGCCAACAATTCAGTTTACAAATAACTTAAATATGTTAAAGTAAAAAGATCCACCTCCACTGCAAGCTACCTCCTTGAATATTCTTTGCTTGTCCAATGTACCTCATTGGTGGGTTCGTCACCTGTGAACTTTGCCACTCAGTAGGAATGGAGGCTTTTCCCAGACAAATAATCTCCAATAAATTAGAGCTCTACCACTGGGAAGTTGCAGAGCTCCAAGTTTTATTTGGTACAATTAGCAGTTGTACCTACTGGCAGTTATAAGTCTAAATACCAGGGCATACACAGTGGGGCTGTGTGAAATTTTGGTGGCCGCTTCATTTAATTTTGGATTCGGATATTTAGACAGTTGAAACATCGAATCCAAAATGAAACAGGGCTCTGAAACAGCTTCAAAATGAATCAGGCCATCCAAAATGTTTCGGATGTTTCAGAGCTGTTTCAGAGTCCGGCTTGCAGGGAAAGGGGGAGGGGGAGAGGGGGTGGAAGGACTGCTCTGATATTGATATCTGTAGCTGGCCAGTGACAACAATCTGTCCCTGAGGTCCCTTCCAAACCCAGTGCTGGGGAATCAAACTGGGAGTGGGGGAATCAAACAGGGAGCTGGGAAATGTTCAGGGCCCTGAACATTCCCGCAGTCCCCACTTTCATTCCCCAGCTCCCCAGTCTTTTCCCCCAGGTCTCTGATCGCTTCCCCCAGCTCTTCCCCAGATCTGTGCATGGGACAACAGCAGGCTGCCACTGCCGGTATGTGATACTAGTTTTGCTTTGAACAGTTTGAGGTGTAGTTTCACAAAACCCCCTGCACGTATCTCCTTAAAACTTGGCAGGCTTCATGCCCTCAGCAGGGGCTACCATCCCTGCATTTTTCACCCTGCTCTGCCTTCACACTCACACGTCATGAGTTTTGCTTTGAACAATTTGAGGTGCTGTTTCCCAGAAACTGCTGCACCTATCTCCTTGAAACTTGGCAGGCTTCATAGCCTCTGAAGGGGCTACTATCCCTGCAAGTTTCATCTGAATCAGGCATGAAATGACAAAGTTATAGGTATTTTGGTGATTCCCCATTATAGCTTATGGCCAAAACACCGCTGAAATTCTGAAACAGCTCCAAAATAATTTCGGCTGAAATGAAACGGGACAGTGATTCATAACACCAAAATGAATCACTGTCCCTCTGAAATGCCGAATCCGAAACAAAACAAAACACAGCTGTTTCAGAGAGCCCTACAAAACACCGAAATGAAACACTGTCCCTCCGAAATGCCGATCTGAAACTGAAACAAAATGCAGGCATTCTGCACAGCCCTATACAGCCTAGAAGGTTTAAGAGCTATGACGATGGGAGATAAAAACATCACAAAAGTATTTGTACAAGGAGGAGTAGAAAGGAGCAGGCATGAATGGTGGCTCTAGAATGACAGGATAAAATGAAAACAAAGAGAGTTTCTAAGAATAGTTTTTGGTACACATCCCAGCAGGGCAAAAGGCCAGTCCCTGCTCAGATGTTTGGGGAAGGGGCTACATGCACTTACACACAGTTTAATTTTCATTGTCGCTTAATATGTTTTTTGGTAGGCCAGCATTTTAGAGCCTTTGTGTAGCTCTGGGCATTTTTATTTTGGAGACAATGCATTTATTCACTCTTTTTTCCAGGACTGGACAAGGGGTAGTTTTTATTAGGTGTAGTGTCTGACAAACCCTTTAGTGCTGTTAATCACACCAGCTTCCTTGATATATTAAGGCTATTAGGATTTAATTAGGTTAAGATGCAGATGTTCCTAAGTGAATCACCTCCTATCTGTCTAATGGGAACCAAGTGTTGCATTAAGTGGAGTCATTTGTTTAAGAGAGAGAGAGAGAAAAAAGAAACTGAAGCAAACGCAAAAGTAAAAGTAACAGATGTCACGGAAGGGTCAGTAGCTAGTGATGCCAGGTCCAAGACTTTTTAAATAGTAATTTGCTTGATTATTGCTCTCAGCTTAAACATTTAATTATAGCTTTAATATTCACTTTCACTTGAAACATTATATAACATTTTCTCTCTAATGAAAGCAGATATGCTCCCTCTATGCAAGGCTATGGGAACTGTGTTAGGAGACCAGTTTCTAGCTGGTCTAAAAGCTTCTGTCTAGCACAGTTTCAGTACGTTTATATTGGCTGGTATGGATGGTTTTATGTGTTTCTATATGCTGTCCTCAAGTATTGAAGGTTTTTTAAACTCAATGGAATACCATTATACCCAGGTCCACAGTGGCCAATGTAATCATGCAAGGCTGCAGGAGCTTTAAAACACGTTAATAAAAAGAATGATGGTTCGTAATTCAAGACACTGGACTGAGACTTGGTAGATTCAAGTTAAACTTCTGGCTTTGGTACGGACTTCTTCAGATGTACTTTGGGCAAGTCACTTACTTTCTATGCCTAATTTCCTCCCCTGTAAAATGGAGCTAATGTAATTTTTCCTTCCATACTTTGCCTGTCTTATTTACTTAGACTGTAATACTTGTGACAGCTGCATTAAAGAAGCATATTTGGTAATTACATGTTGCTGGGTTTTTGGTTGTAGCCATGTTGGTCTAAGGACACAGGCAGCCAAGGTTCTCTGAGTAGATGTGATATCTTTTGTTAGACCAACTGAGTAGCTGGAAAAGAGTTCTTAGCGAGCTTTCAGGTGAAATCATCACCCTTCTTCAGGCATAGAAAGTTTCTGCCATACTGAGACCTCACTCCTTGGAGCCTCAGTCCAGCAGAGTTTTCCAGTGCCTGAAGAAGAAGTATGATTGCACCTGAAAGCTTGCTAAGAATGTTTTTCTACCCGCTCAGTTGGTCTAACAAAAATATCACATCTATTCAAAGAATCTTCCCTGCCTTTGGTAATTATAAACATTTGCGTGTGATTTTAAAAATATATACTTTAATGAAAATCTGATTTGCATACATGAGGATACACAATAGCTTTTGCTCAAGCTCTGTCACTGCTTATACTGATGCAGAAGCAGCAAGTGAAGCAGACTGGGATTTAAAAAATGCTGTAATCTGCTTGCAAAGGTCCCCCCATCACCAACCTAAGCCTGGCACTGATGTGCTACTCACTCCCTGACTGCATTCTACTTTCCATTCTTTTTATGTTCAGAAGAGTGAGGCAGAAGGCAGAGCAGGGTGGCACCTAGAGACTAAACTTATTCAGAGAGGCATAAGCTTTGGTGGGTGACAGCCTACTCCATCAGCTGCTGTGAACCTTTGTCATGGCATCTAATGAAGCAGGCTGTAGCCTATGAAAGCTTATACCTCTCTGAATGAGCTAGTCTCTGGGTGCCACCCTTCCCTGCCTTTTGACTGACTTCAGACTAACATGGCTAACTTCCTAGGTCTCTCTACAAAACAGAGAGAGTATGCATATTCATCCGGGAGGACAAGGGTTTTTTTGTGAACTTTTTTGTAGTTGAAAGACTCCATTTTTTTTCCTCCCTGATCCCCAATGTCAAATTAGAATAAATATTAAAAGATTCTAATTCTTCTGAAGTTGTTTTATCAAGAAACATCTGACAAAGATCAAATTGAGCCCTGGGGCATCCGATTTTAATGGGGCTGCACTCTCCTTACATCAGAGATGAATTTAGTCCTTTAGGTTAAAATGCTGATTGATTTCTTACCTGTAAGATTTTTATGGTATTAAAAAGAATTTTACCTAGCTTTGAGGAGAGCTGCAAGAGAGGAAAATAGAAGTGTTTCATCTAGCATTTTTTAATCCTTTTGCTCTGATGTGTTCTATAGGATATTTGCTCCATACTACTGTGCTACATTCCCCATCTGCAAACTCACTGTGCATTTCCACCCCACAGCAGATGTAAACAGCCTACGCAAAAGAATGGTGTGGGCTGAGTTTCAAATCTTGCTTTCATCATGGGTTTATCTTTGAAATGCCAGACACAACAGGATTTGTGCGGTTTAACGGAAGATCGAGTCATCTTGATTTGCAGACCTTATGTCCACTCACATACCTACTCAAACATAAACACAAATAACCAATTCCCAGAATAGCAGCTAAAATGAAGACTGTTTAGCAGATTATTTATTTGACCAGCTGGTTCCTGATCATTCCTTCTTCAGGTCTGGTAGTGTATAAGCTAGCCAACAGGCTTTGTGTGACAACTGGCACGTTACATAAATTTTTTCTTAGATTTCTACTCACAGTAAGTAGCTCTGCTTATTGGTACAACTTGAAACCTGTCTATATATACTCACTTGATATGGACAACTCCAAGTATTCAAAAAAAAATAAATCACAGGCCAATACCCTAAGAGTCAGGATATCAATTCTGGGAAAGGAAAAAAAGAAAAAAAAAAAGGGTGGGGGGGGAGATTAAAAAAAATGAGGAGCTATAAATATATGGTGTCTTTATTCAAGCTTTCCATGCAACCATGAATCAAAAACCTGGGATGAAATCCTGGCACCTCAGTGAAATAGCAAAACCCCTGCTGACTCCAACAAGGTCATGATTTTATCTGTTCTCTTTCTGTTTTCTTTTTAATGAAAATGGAGGTTTTCATATAACCCCATTTCCCATGACCTGAGAAGCTGAGGCTTTCAGAATAAACACCAGATCTGAGTTGGCAACACTGTTCATTTCTTATGTGAGTAGCTCTGTAGCTCCCAGGCCCAAAGGATAAAAATGTTTACTCCCAAACCCAAATAGCATTTAGAATACAATGAATACTACAATTTTATTTGTATATTACAAAAAATAAAGACATTATTATATTTTTACTTGTACTTCAGTAGAAACTAGATCCTTCAAATAGTGACTAAAGCACATCATACTAGTCAATGAGCACAGCTACAATGAAAAAGAGGTCCCTGCCTGAAAGATCTTGTAGGGTTAAGGTTCCAGTCTTCTAATATGTCACACTCATGGGCAGTGGTAGTGTTATCACAGGAGTTCTGCGTGAACAGAAGGGACTGTTTGAATGGACATCACTGAAAGACTGGGGCCCAGGTTATGGAATCTAAGGGACTGAATGGTGCAGGATATAGGAAATGGAATTCTCTAATCTTTTGCACTTCTAGGTTTATCTGTGGCCACCTTTGTGTAAGTTCGGCGTGACCAAGTCATTAGAATCTGAAGGGTTTTCACTGGATCATAGGAAAGAAGAACTGGAAGGGACCTCATAAGTTCATCTTGTTTGGTCATTTGCTTGAAGCAAGATCATCCCTTCCTTAACCACCTGAGTCAAGTGTCTGTCCAACCTGTTCTTGAAAATTTCCATGGGTGGAAATTTTACAACTTCTCTAGGTAGCTTGTTCCTATGCTTGACCACCCTCATAATCAGAAAGCTCCTCCCAATTTCCAAACTAAGTTTCTTTTGATACAGCTTGAGTTCATTGCTCCTCTATGGCCACAGAGAAAAATCCATTTCCATTCTCTTGAACTGCCTGTGTAGAAGAATATGTAGTTTCAGTCCTGCTTATAAAGATCAGGCATCCCATGGGATTGAAACCCAGCAGCCAAACTGCTCCCCAACATTTGTACTCTGCCTCTGGAAAGAGGTCAACAATTAAATGGGTAAGAATAATTAATCTATGCCCTTTCAAGTTTTTTCTTAGATTGTTATTGGTCCTGTTTGTGGTTGTAAGAATTGTACGCTGGGTTGGTAACCACCAGTTGGTGGCTGTACCTGTGCTACTGATTTTACTTCTGAATTAGGCACACATTTTTTATAGTTCTATTTCTGAACATCTAGAAGGCAGACTGCCAGTATTGTATAACCTGTCTGAACAGCCTCAAAAACAATTCTGAACATTTTCAGTGCCAGCATTGAATAACCTGTCATTCCTAGTATGCCTTCTGTGGCATCTCAAACTGCTTTGAGATGCCGCAACAGGCACATGCTCACTTGTCTGGACACAGCCTAAGAGTGCTCATATAAAGCAGGCATTTCAAAGAAAAAGGAGGTCTGAGGAGGCCTGCATAACATGTGAAGGAATCTTTGGTACAGTAGACAACACCATGGCAAGCACCTGCCAATGGAAGGAGGTATCCAAGGTGTCACTTTTTTCTTCTACACTACAAATGTATGCAGATGCATACATAGATTCTTTCTCCAGCAAAATATATTGGCTTAGAAGAACTATAACCCAAATCATATTTGATCGTATCAGGCTCCTACAAGTATATGTATGTATGGCAGGAGGTGCAATTGAAGGATTGCACATCAAATCACATCATGCCTTACTACTAGTGCAGGGGGAGCCTGGGATCATGAGCACTGGCAGGTAGCAAGCTCCCATAGCTGGGAACCCCCTCAGGTGATGGGGCTTCCAGGCACAGGGGCACACCTGGCCACATATTTAAATAATGGTGTGATAGGGATGAGCCACAAACTTATTACACATTTCTGGTGCAATAACTTGTGGTTTATTCCTCTTTTTATCACACTACTAATTGATTGAACATGTGGCCTGGTTACAATGTAAGATGCAATTAACTGGTTAATCATGTCTTAAGTGTAACATGTGGCAAGGGCCTCACTCATTCACCTACTGCTCATCATTCACTCAGATACCAGTCCTAGATTTTACTCCTTTCTATGCCTTTGCATGTTGCAAACCCGAAGACAGGATCATACCAAAACACAGGAGCACAGCAGAGGAGTCAAACATCAAATGTCCCTTTGTAATGCGTCTGAAGTAGCATTCCAAACATTTATGACTAAGCTATGACGACAATGATCTTGTTCAAGATTGTTACAGCAATGTCTGTGGCTGTATGCCATAAATATATGCAATTAAAATGAAGTGAAAAGAGTTATTCTTATCGACCAACAGCATTAATGGAATGAACTTTGAAAGGAAGAAAGGAAAGCAAGAAAGCCCTCAGCAATACATTTTACTCAAGTTAATCTCAGAATATAAATTATAAGACCTTTCTCATCTCTTTGTGCATATTTTTTTCTTTTGTTCCTTACAAACTGACTGCAGCCACATTCATAAGCTGACACCAACATTTACAGTCAGAACACTGACAGAAAGACATATAAGGTATAGTAACATACTTACAGTTAAAATTGCTACAACACACATGCTAGCCAGAGGAAAAAATGACTCAAAGTTGTATATACAAAGTTCAGTGTTTCTGCTCACCCTGGTCAAGGAAAGTTGAAACGTTGGATCATCATGACTGTATTATATTCTGATTAAAAGTTTTGCTTCAAAGCCCACTAAATCAAGGGAAAGATTCCCATTGACTTTAATGGGCTTGGAGCAGGTCCTAAATCTTTTTGCACTGGATGTACTTGGAGCCCTTTATTACAAATGGCACGTTTACAATTTACCTTGTGACACAGTAAAACACACACTTTAATAATAGAGGAATTTGGTGCTAGTACAGCTGGAACTGAATTGAACTGAATTGAGCTATACAAATTGGAGCAGAACCCTGTTAAGAAAGGTACAAAGGTGGGGAAGAAGTATTCCCTGAGTATTTATTCAGGGAAGCTTTCACCTTTTAAAAATGGGAGGAGATTTACAAGGAATATCAACTCTGCTGGCTGCAATTCAGTGTTTGACTTCGGTTCAATGCTGCTGAAGAGGAATGAAACATTCTAAAATTTAAAAAAAAATACATCCTTCAGATTACCCTGGGTTGTTTTACATGTTTTCAGATTTTCATAGCATCATAGCACAAGAAGCAGAAGTTGCTTTGTGATGATGCACCTTATTTTGAACTTATTTTAAGACTAGGGAATGATTAACCACGGCCTGGGAATTACGTTTTAACACTTAAAATGGTAGGCAATGGCCTGTGGTTGGAGGAAAGAAAATGTTGTCACTATTTAAGCATAATCCTTTGAGGAACTGCTGTGCACCACATCAGACTGATGACTATCAACCTCATAGAAGGTCGTCAGCACTTCCCAAATTGGCCTCACACAAAATAACTTTAAAAAAGCTAGTATAAGTGCAATAAAGCCACCCTGGGTAATACTTATGCTATTAATACAGGCAGCCTGGCATTAGCACTCTTAATTGGTTCCTGAAAAACAGAGCATTAAGTGAAATGAATGTTAACCGAAACTGAAAGTATTTGACGACCCAAGATGGTGACCGCAATTCTTTTTAATAACCCAAGGTGGAGACTGTGAGCGTAATAATGAAACTCGCTGAGCACTGAGTGAAATCAGGTATCGATTTTAAATGAGTGTTATAGTGAAATAGCGCTAAGTGAAATAGTGTTAAGCGTGGGTTGCCTGTACTTAGCCTTCTTCTAGTGAATTTATTTCATGGCTCTAAGAGCAAGACAAAAACATTCATTAAGTAAACTTTGCGGTATCTCGAGACACCACTTCATTAATGATGGAAAAGCAGATACCTCTTGGGTAAATTGCAGAAGCTTTCTGATTGCTCAGGAACAGTACACTATAACTTACAATAGGACATGAAAAAAACCTCATCGGATTTCAATTACGGTGAAATTTAGGTGGGCTAACCATGGTTACCAGCTTTCATATTTACGTACCTTGCTATTATCACATACTTTTTATTGCAACAAAGCATATGGGATGTTTAATGGTGGTAAATGGCCTGGAATTCAGTTTTAAATCCCATTATACCTTCAGGTGTTTTTATTTTTGAGACAGAATGTTGCATTTTAAACATATAACTAAATCCTTGTAGGTTACATATTTTATCATCTAGGTTGCTCCCAGTGTGTATTCCTAGAGAAATCCATATTCCTTATCCACGGCAGCAGGTTTTCAAGCAAGTGACATATGTCAAGATCCCAAGTGTTCCACGAAATCTACATGATAGCGAACTATTTACTGATAGGTCAATCAACAAACTCAGGACTAAAGAAAAAAGGATATCAAGAATCTGATTTAGTGAAAGAACCATGCTAAAATATGGTATAGCTGTATCTGTCAATATATTTGGTATCCCTAGTTTCTATACGGACGATAAAAATATAGCAGAAACCAATTAAAGCCAGAACAATGTTAAGATACAGTTTAAACAGGGTCCTCAAACTCATTTTAAAAACCAGTGCAAACAAGGCCTTGGAATCATTATTACTTTCATTAACCTTACTTAAGTAAATTTCCTATTTAGCTATTGCAGTGATATTATGCCCTGATAGTTTTGGGTTTTTTTTTAATGTTTCATAGTTTCATAGTTTCTAGGGTCGGAAGGGACCTGGGCAGATCATCTAGTCCGACCCCCTGCC
>NW_005842015.1:2023585-2073538 GCF_000455745.1 Alligator sinensis
TAACCTTTCCTCATAGGACCTGCCCTGCTGTCCCTTGATCATGCGAGTGGCCCTCCTCTGGACCCTCTCGATGCTGTCCACATCCCTCTTAAAGTGCAGCTCCCAGAACTGGACGCAGTATTCCAGCTGCGGCCTGACCAGTGCCGCATAGAGGGGGAGGATCACCCCCTTGGTCCTGCTTGAAATGCATCTGTGGACGCACGACAAGGTACAGTTGGCCTTCCTAGCCGCCTCCCCACACTGCCGAGCCATGTTCATCTTGGAGTCAATAATGACTCCAAGATCCTTTTCCACCTCCGTGCTGACAAGAGGGGAGTTCCCCGGCCTGTAGGTATGGTGCCAGTTGTTCCTCCCCAGGTGCATCACCTTGCACTTGTCTGTGTTGAACCCCATCCTGTTCTCCTCCGCCCATCCTTGTAACCTGTCAAGGTCCGACTGTAGCCTGTTGCTCCCTTCTATTGTGCCCACATCCCCCCACATCTTGGTATCATCAGCAAATTTGAACAGGGTGCTTTGCACCCCCTCATCCAAAACACTGATGAAGATGTTGAACAGGGCGGGCCCGAGGACCGAGCCCTGCGGGACCCCACTGCCCACGTCCTTCCAGGCCGAGAAGGACCCATCCACTACCACCCTCTGCGTGCGGCTCTCTAGCCAGTTGGCGACCCACTGGACTGTGTGGGTGTCTGTGCCACAGACAAAGACCAATGGTGTATTGGTCTTCAGAGTTTTGCTCTATTAAAATGACTGAGACACACATAGATACAATTTTCAAAAGCATGTGTGCAAAAGAATATGCATGCACTTTGGATATGTCTTGATTTGCAAGACTGTTAGGTCAGCATTGAGAGTAATATGTGGTTTTCTACTACAGGACTTCCACATATGCATAGCAGTTCACTACAGTCTTTCTGTTTTAAGTGGATAACATTAACTCTCAATATCCCCAGTGCTTATAAAAGGTTATTGTAAATGCATTAAACAGTGCTCATCCTGATTACACTTTTATATTGATTCATTTTCAGCGAAATAATGCTGTACAGGAGTTTTGAGTATAGTGTGTGTTAACAGCTAGAAAACTGCTTTGGATTACAGTAATCTTTTAATGGAGAAAACACAAAAATCTTATATGAGAGAAGTCTGATTTAAAACCCTGTGAACTTTGATTCTGATATTCTTCTCTTCACACACAGAGTTTTCTCCACATCAATGGAAGATCTGGCATTCAGGGAGAGTAGACTACTGGAGTCCAGGACTGCCAGATTTTGTCTTTGCTGCTATGGTCCATATGATTTTCCAACAAGTCCATTTTAACACCAGAAATCTATGGGGAGTCAAGTTATGTGCCTACATGACTGTATCTCAGTTAATAATCAGAAAAAGACTGGATGGGATCAGATAACTTTTCCTGCCATCGACTACAACAATCACAACACAGGGTAGATGAAGAGAAAAAGAGCAACTGAGATAAATAAAAGATCTTGAGTACACTGTAGCCTTGCTTGTGCAACAAGCTCCCCAGTGCAGCCTAAGCTGAACCACTGACATGTGGGGTGTTCTGCAGATGGATCAACAGTGGCACCTATACAACTGTGTATATCCGGAAAACTGCTTTTGATTTTCCATTTGGTAGCCAGCCAGTGAGTCAGGGGGAGGGGGGCTTGGTCATTCACAGATGTTTCAAGATAAAAAGAAATGAGGTTTTACCCAATGAAAATAAATTGATTTGTCCTTTTTCTTGCCCTACTCACCACATCCTTTGAGGTGTAAGTTAGAAGGACAGATGGGTACTTAGATACATTTTTCACAAGAACAAAGCACTCAACACTGGTTGTTTCATGCAGCGTAGAACAATGGCAGAACCAAGGTGTGTTCTGAGAACTACCGAGCATTGAAGCCCTTTATAGAGGTAGCTCAGGTAATGAGACACAGTTAGTTACCAAGCACTTCTTGTAAAACCTTCTCTTTGGTTGCATACAACTTTACTAACACTAAAATGTTCAGTAGAAGCAAAAGTTTATTCCATGGGCAAATGAAAGTAGTTTTGGCTGGCCAGAGATGGGAAGAACAGGGGGATGGGATGAAGGGGAGGGAAATTGAAAAAAACACAAATACCTCTCCCTTAAATTACTAAATTTTCATTCTGGTCAATGTCTATGGAAATTTTCAGTTTCCATAGTACAAGGTTATGTTTGACTTTGGATAAAAAAAAATTAAAACATACCATACCTTTCCCTTTCAAGGACCATTTCTTATGACGTATGTGAGATGTGCGTGGCTTTAAAGCAGATTTGCTCATCTTACTATTCCAGGTGCAAGCAAGAACATTGCCAATGGTGAAGGCAATTTCCAGAAATATTACACAGTGAAAGAGGTGATCCCAAGGTAAGAAAACAGCTTTTAAATGAAGCATGTCGAAGTCTCAGGGAGCGTTGCCACAAATTTTGGTCAGTTATGAGTCTGCCTGCTTTGCCTACTGTTATGTAGTATATGAGGACCAGATATCTGTCCTGCCAACAAGGGCAGATACTCATAATTAACATCATCCGAAGCTGCCAGAAATGAAGGCCCAATTCTTTCCCCTGCCCTGGTCCCTTCCTGCTGGCACAACAGGGCTGGAACCTGGCCACAGCTCATCAGCTGAGAATGTGCTTGGCAGAAGGAATCCTCATTTGGGGTAGAGCCTGCACAGCTGACTCATATATTTCTCCCTGAAGTTGGCGAGGGCAAGAATTGGGAATGATGTATGAACCAGCTATGCTGAGGTTAAGCCAGCTCATTTAACCAGCTGGAGGCCAGAACATATAGCCCGGGCCTGGCGAGAGAAACATAGAGCCATAATAAACAGGACTTAATGACAGTCCTGCATCAGACCACTGATGTATTAAAGAATCTGACCCGGAATACTTTATGAAAACCATTTTAAGTTGCCAATGAAAAAGATGAATTAGAACATTAGTTTGTCCACTCTATACAGGAAATATCAGATGTTCTTCTTAGGTAAAAATATTAAAAGACACCCCAAAGGTTTTAGCTGCCCTTAATCCTATTTTCAAAAATGACCTCAGTTTAAGGAGAGATTTTTTTCAAATGCACAATTTGCAAGAGGCACCTAATTCTCACAGCAAATTAACGGGAGATGGGCACCTCAGCCCTTTGGACCTTGGAAAGGGTCCTTCTTGGAAGTCTAAGTTTCATTCCAAGCCAATAGGACTTAGAAGCCAAAGCCATTTACACACCTTTGTGATTTTTTTCTCTTGACCTTTATTTCTTTTATACAGTGTTCTGCAAGGATTGCACTTTGAAATCTATCTAGAACCTGTTATTTAGCATTTATTTGAAAAAAAGGCAGAAGTCAATCTCAAAGAGTACAGTACCAAAAAGTAACTTTCGCATCATCTGCACCTGCAGTAAATTTATCTGATTTAACCATAGTCAATGTGTTGCCATAGATACTACTGTATTCAACAGAATGTTTGTACTGTCCAACTGAAATTTCTCTATTTTTAGTCTCACAGCTACTCTGAGATAACGTTTTTGCAGATAGGAGTAGCTGTATTGGTTAGATAACATGCAGCTTTGAAACCACAGATGACCTCATAGAACTACAAAGAAAGAAGCATCTGTTACTTTAAAACAAAGTCTAAATTTAACCCAGATATACCAAAATTAAACAGACAGGTTTTTATAGTGGTATTACTAGACAAATAACAAAAGTCAGTATAAATTCACTGTATGTACTGATTATGGTAATGAGGATATACAGAAAGTAAGTTATCATATAGAAAATAGATATTTCCCGAGTAAACCACAACATGAAAAAGCTCTTCTTCCAGATTTATTGTAGATGTCTACAATCACCACACAGAAACCTACTTTCTCTTTTGTTTGAGAACTACTGGCCAAATTGTTTTTGTCAGTGTTCTGAACGCTTTTTTGTTAAGTTTAGCACTATCAATCCACATCATGGATACTAAATGCATACACACAGGCCAGTTTTCTTAGAAAAGGCCTCCATTTATAGCTATAAATCCCCTGCATGAACATTGCATAGTGTAGTGTCTACATGTACAAAATCCACTCTTATGACTTCACAACTTTACAGTTCCTCACAATTGCAACGTTAAAGCCCTTGATCTTCACAAACCATCTTGGAATTCAATCATTACTATTTGAACAAGTTATATTCTTTAAAACACCATTTACTAGCATTCAGCAGTAGAAACCTCTGAATACTAAACATTTATGTGGTGAACTAAGGAGAGAACTATGTATGAAACAAACAAGTCACAGATAACTCTCCAGGGATTAGGGTGGTCGGATGGCATAATTTGGGACGAAACTCTTTTGATATGCAAAAAAGAACAGGTCCTCTCATGAGATTATTAGTTTATCTTGTTCCAAGTATATCCTGTGTGCTAGAAACCCTGTAAAGAGCAACTTTTCTGAAGATACTTCAGAAATTCTTCCTCAAGTCCTAACCATACCAACAAACTGTATAGGCAAGCCAAGCAGATCATTAAAATAAAAGAACCCTTTTCACAACTCATACAATATTTCACATGGGAAATTGATGAAGGATTCAATCAATACATCTCTGAGCTCCATCTCTGTCTTTACACACAGGCAATTCTATATTTCTAAATATGACAGTTTCTTGCTTTTGGTCTAATTCATCCAGTGCAGTTAATAAGTAAAATAAAGCACTGCAAAGCACTACACTGTTAATTTAAGATTGCAAAAACTGTTTTTCCTTAGTTCGATGTCACTTGAAAGGAAAAACTCCATTTGTCATAGAGAATGAAAACCAGGATAGAGCAAGATTTTTGTTCCCTCTCTAAGGAATAGTAGGTGGAGTTATATAAACAACAGAGCAATGATCAAAGAGAAATCTTGGGACTGCAACATACTAGCGTATTAAAGAAAGAGCCTTTTATCTATCATGGAGGAAGGAAGTAGAGCATCGAGACGAGTGCAACATATACCATTAAAAATCGAAAACCAAGTGAGTAATAGGAGAGAGAATCCTATTAATTAAAGTTTAAATTTTCCTCTGCTCTGTTAAAATGACAAAAAGAAATGTAATGCTTGGTGTTGAGATTTCACTTATTTTGGAAAGTTAGGTATATTGCTCCATTTTAAGCCATATTTTTTCCCTGAATATAATGAAACAAAGCACTGTAGCATGGCACATCATTTTTATTCATCGCTAAGCAAATGAAGACAAGGCCTACCTTGTCTTCCACTCTGTTCAACCTGGCACCAACTGTGTTATTCCCTCGATCCTTGCTTTTTTCTGTGAAGCAAGAAAAGTTTTCAAATGCATATACTGGGGTATAACCATAGCATGTAGCATTAAGATACAACAGAGATCCGGTAGCTGACCCATCAACATAGTATAATGGAGCACCTTTGGAGGCTGAAAGTTTTGTTTCAAAACAGCAGCTTTCTTTTCTTACTAATCATTAGGCCAAGCCATGCCTTTTAATAGCCTTGAAATCTAAGGCACTTTCCATCTTATTTTTATACTTCTGGGTAGAAGATTTAGCTGTTTCTAATTGTTTTTTATGTTTTTAATTGATCTAGAACCATGTAACACTCTAGAGCCAGCTTGGCTGTGGTTTGATTTTTATTTTTTCTAGAAATGAGAAACCAGAAATGAAATGAATAGTCAAGAGAGTATACTTAAGTATGTATATGTAGCAGGTCTAGCACCAAGGGTGGCTGTGGCACTCCCTGGGGGCTATGCAAAACCTGCCTCACTCCAGCTCCTTGGTGTATTCTCCCCATTATTTCATCTGCCACACCTTGATGTATATGAATTGGCAGGCTGCCCCTAAATTCTGGGTGATCCTGGTTGCCTTTACCTGACCTAGCCAAACTCTTAGTTCTACTGTTGCTCTATGGTCCCTTACTCTGCCACCCAATTATTCTATGCCCAACTGGCCCTTAATAAAACCTGCAATTACCATTTGGCCCTTTCTTTACCTACTGGACCTTTCTGTGCCTCGTGGCACTGAATTGCTTTCAAGGTATTAATCACAGCCTCCAGCCTCCCCCATAACCATGCCCATGTCTTGCAGATGTTGATTACCATCAGTTAATACCTACAGCCCCCCAGGAACTCATTCCTTTGTTTGGGTGCCTTGCTTGTCAGCCTTTATGACCTTGTCCCCTTTTTCTGGCTGTCATCTTTGGCCCCAACCCTCTCAGCCTCAGCCCCTACTGCGGCCTGCTCAGCCTCAGCTCAGCCATGGCCATGGCACAATTAGCCTCAGTGTGGTCACACCTCTGCTTAGTACAGCACTTGAAACACAGAGTGCCCCCAGGAACCGTGTCATGTGGCCTCCCGTCTATCCTTACAACCACAACCTGGTCCTCGGTCTTTACCAGCCCACAACAATCCCACCATCACCAATTGCTGCTCGGTTCCTCTCTGCAGGGTGTCCCAGGCTCCTATTCTGTTAGGCCCTTCCTTCCCCAGCACTGGCCCTCCTGGGCATACTCAGAGTTACCATAATCTCTCACCCCTGTGCTAGCAACTCTATCCCCTAGCACAGCCTGGGCCAGACTGTTCACTGGCTCAGGACTCTTCTGTATACATCTTATATATTCTGGGGCTCCACATCTTTTGGTCAGGGCATCCCCTGACCAGCTACAGGTGTCTTCCCTGAGCTTAATGAGTAGCCTGCCCTCAGCTGCTGCAGTTTGCCTTTCTACTTTGCTCTGCCTTATTGTTTTGCTGTTGGCTACCACACAGCTACTTCGTAGCCCCTATATTCTGGCTTCCCCTGGCTGCTTATTTTCCTGTGGCTATCCCTGGCCTCAGCTGCCTGCTTCAAATTGCAGGCTTCTAATGTTGCCTTCTTATTGTCTAAGCAGTAGAGATTACAGGACCCTGCTACAGTACAATAACATCTCCAAATAAAATACTACTGCATGGCATTTTGGTTGTGATTTTCATCTGTTTGACAATTTCAAACTACTATGTGAATTTGGGATATTTCAGTTTCACAGCCTTGCTGTGAGTACACCCCCCATTTTACAGAAGAGTGCTGAGGCACAGAGACATCAGAGCTGACATTTGCAAAAAAGGTTGCCTACAAGTAGGTATGTAAATAAAAGAGGCCAATTTTCAAAGGCCCTGAACTTCATATCATAGCTTTTAAAACTATCATCCAAAATGGAAAGTATTGTTATGAATATTTTCCATAATAACATATTCTAATCTGCTTTGCTCTTGGCATGCTTCTTAAACCTAGGTTTTAAAGTTTATTCTAACATTAATGGGTCTAGCCTAAAGATCATGACAGGGGATTAAGAGTCAGGCCTCCTGGGTTCTACTCCTCGGGTCACTCATTAACTCATCCTGCTACTTTGCTCAGCTCTTCCAAGTCTTTCTATGTTTCATACATGTCAACTGAAGTACACTGACAGACAGTTTATTTTTCTGGGTGCATATGATACATAAAAGTATCTGAGCACCTGCCTAATAATTCCTAAGGTCCTTCATTTAATCCTATACAGCAGGTATTTTCTTAAGTGTGTAACTGACAGACTGCTTATATTTCAGGAATACCATATTTGCTCACTTACCACACGCACCCTTTCTGCCAAAATCAGCCCACCAGATTTGAGATGCATATTTTAAGCAAGTAAACTGATTTTTCTTTGCTGGAATAGAAAAAAGTGTGGAATGGAGCAAGTGGATGCTGTTAACTTATGGCCATCAAGATGGCTACCACTTCTCTCTGCAAACAGCAGAGATGGAGGCCAGTGCCAACCTTCTCACAGCTGCTAGTGAGGCAGTTGCTTTTGCCTTAAGAGCTACTGAGCTGGCTGAGGGGGAGTGAGCTGCTGCATGCAGTCTGTACTATTTTAATGAGGCTTGTGGTATGAAAACAACACTACTAATTTACAGGAACCTATATAAAGAACTATTTACAGTAAAAGAAGTAGTAGTCTTAGTAGTGCCCTTGCATGGGTCTGGGGCCTAGCCTTATTGCTGTTCTGCCACACCTGGAAATTCCTAATGCCTCACCCAGACCATATCCTGAGCTGCCATGCTTCCCGGACACTGTCACACACAGAGCCAGGAATCTTGAAAAGTTTTTTTTTCCCTATGTTCTGCCTTCCAAAAACAACATCCAGGTTTTATTTGGAGGTATTTGATATGTGAGAAAATATGGTATACCAACTTATGACATGGTAACTTACCTGAGACAGAAATAAAGAGAGATGGCTTCCCTATAGATTGGTCAAGCCTGGAAATTGAAAGACATTATATTGTCAGTAAAAGAAGAAAAGCATTCCTCAGATTTAAAGATATACATTCTGGGGTCAGTATACAGGATCTTTCTCCAAGTAGCACACTGTAAAGTTCAAGTAGTTCTGCTTCACAGTACAAATTAAGTATTAATCTGAACCATGGCTGCCTCTGGAAATTGAAAACCATCAGCTCTATATGGCTAGGTTAGTGTTTTAGCCATGTAATAGGTTTTAGTGACCACTAATGTTCATAGTGTTCATTTTTGTCCCATTTTTCCCCCCTGATGCTTCACTTGTCTGGTTGTGCTATCATCTATGCTCTCTAGTTTTATACCTTAATAATAAGATCTTTGTAGTGGGCACTGTCTTTTTGTTAAGTGTTTATATAATGGGGTTGTTGTCTACAACTGGGTCTAACAAGTGCTCTGGCAGTACATATAAAGTTATAAACAACAAATGGTTCTAAATGATTCATGGACCTTTTATTTACAGTCTCAGAATGATATTTTTTGTGAATTACATAAAAATATTCTGTAATGTTGTATGAGCCTACTATACCTACCACTGTAGTCTTTTACATCTTCTTGCACTGCAACCTACTATACTACTTTTTATGGACTACTCTCCAGAGACATTTACAAATTAAGACTATTAAACTTTGTAGCATACCTTCGCTGTAACTCTTTGATTCGCACCATCAAGTTGAGATGCCCCTGAGAATACTGTTCAATAACATCTCGTACATCATATGGCTTTCTAGCTTGCTGTTAAAAAAAAAAGAACATGAAGAGCCTGATAAATATCACAACAAAGAAAAAGATCTGCCTCAACGGGATGAGAAAGAGTATGTCGTAAGGATTTTCTCACTTATTAAGTATATGAAAAGATATTCAGACTTTTGAAGTTCCTTATACTGTCCCTACTACCTTACATATTTATTGGGGTTTGCTCATGAAGATCTCTACAACTCCCCATTCCTCTTTATACTCTTCCAAAAGAACAGAGGCTACATATTTTCAAACAGGTTATTGAGAGGATGCTAGGCCAAAGAAGTGTTTGAAACATGCTCCTAGATAATATCAGGATAACAAACTTCAGGGCAAATGATAAACTCAGAGGCCAAGTGCCAGGGAAGTGCTATCTTTGCACATGCAAGTCTTACTCCTCTAAAGTCAATAACTAGAGGGTGTGAATTTCATAGTAGCCCATCAGACTAGCAGCACTGAACCACTGATGTTAGAGAAGCCTGCCTATTCAAATAAGCCTAATGTGTTAATCATGCTGTGCTAGTCACCTCAAAAAGGCCCACACTTTGATATTAGACCAACAAGCAATATTGGTTAAACAAGAGTCCTCCTCAAAACCTGGGTCTACACATAAGCCCAACACTGTAGTTTTACTGTTATATAAACTGGGCATAGACCTGAACTGAGATGTAAGTGCAGAAAACAAGATGTCTGATTAAAGTTTTCTTGATGTAATTCCAACAATACACAGTGGCTAAGCTAATAATTCTCAACAAAGCTTCTGCTTTGGTGCACAGCCAGCATGATAGCGCTGCTGAGTAAGTAACTGCTAAGAGCTTTTGTATCAACTTCAATAAAATCATGATCAGCTGTTGAGGAACTCATCTTAAAAGTGCAACAGAAAGCTGCATTAAACCCCAGTGCTATCGGAAACAACAAAGGGAGAAAAAATTGACTTAAACATATCTAAAATGAATGGGACATTTTACCCCTTACATTTTAAATATCCCTCCACCTTTGAAGGTGAAGATCTCTTTTGGGAGATTATTTTCCAGCTTTAAAGAGACCTAATAAATATGATTTACCAAATTGTTTGCTCTCCCTCACTGTTCAGATCAGAAGGGGCTGAGAGAACAACTGGACTCGAAAGCAGTGGCAGGCCTAGGTGTTTGGATAAGGTGAGTTTTGAAGTAAGATGAGACTCTAATATGATGTAGTTTTCTCCACAAAGAGCAAAAATAAATTGAAGAGGGAGAGACCGGGGGGGGGACGGGGGGGGACAGACTGTGACGTAGAGAGAGGCAGAGGAGCGGGGAGAGACAAACAGACAGAGGGAGAGAGACAGGGGGAAATCCAGATGGGGAAAGAGGGACTTAGGTCACCTATATACATGCAATGAGGCTGCTCCAATGCACTGTAATTACAGTGCATTAGAGTAGGCTTGATTAATTGAGTCTACTGGAGCATGGTAACTACCGCGTTCCAGCAGACTTCAGTGTCATGTGTATCAACATCCCTGTACTGAAAAATGGCGGTGGGGGCTGTGGCGTGCACAGTAGGGGATGCTACTATGCAGAGCCACTCACTTCACCGTGCCAGGCCCAAAACCATGCTTTGGGAGTCTCCCTTGGGAAGCCTACAGCTGGCTGTCCTACTTCATGGAGAACACTCAGAAGCCTGGGGTAACGCTGCCACCACCCAGGCATTGGTCTCAGGTAGGGCTCTGTGCAGTCCGGAGCACAGACCCTGCAAACCTTGGGGGTGCTTTGCCCACAGTAATATTTCTGGGTGTTTCTTTCAGCCTGAAGTATCACAAGAGAGGATCAGGTAGAACTGAGGGAAAATAAAAAGACAAACTTTGCTGGCCAAGATGGGAACAGAAAGCTTCTCTCCTCCCTCCACAGTAACACATCAAGGCAAGGTGTCACTCGATACCTTTGCTGATGGAGCGGTGTGGGGGGGAGAAGTAGTACAAGGAAGTCAGAATACACTTCGAGCAAACATAAGCACGTGAGTCTGTACAGAGATAGGGTACTGTGGTTTGTTGAAGACGCCGCTGGCCTACACACAATTCCTAACTCCTGATTAGATAATTAGGTTCTATACATGGAAAAGTATTGAGTAAATTTAAAATGTAAAAAGAATAATTTTCTATATATAAACCATGTTCTATATATGTGTAATTACTGGAGTGGAGCATCTTATATTTGAAAACAGCTTGAAATCAGGTACATATAATAAATTAAAATTGAAGGAGAGAGTGCTCCAGCATAAAGAAGAAAATTCTCTATTCCCTATGTACAATAGGGGTTCCTTCTCAAAGCAGAGATTTTTCTCTCCATCTGCCCACATTCTATAGTATTACATTAATTCAAAAGGAAGAATTCCTTCAAACTAGCTCCTCAGCATTTTACTCTGAGGAGGAGATTTGTAGGCTCTTAAAACTCTGCAGGGGTCACTTGAATGGAATTTTGAAAACCTGCAATTTCCTAACTCTCAGAGAGTCATTTGCCCAAAGACAACCTTCTTAATGGGCTTCCAAGGAGTGGGATTAAATAGTTATCACTTTCTTAAACAGTAATTTATAAAAAAGAAAATTTAGTTAGTATATACTGTAACTCTGGATCTCTCAAAATTAATTACTCCTTTACCTATACACAGAATAATCTCACTGTCACCAAAATTGTGCTGTGCATTGTATAGAATCTACTGGGGACTCAAGTTTACTTTACCCTACATGCAGTTACATCATACCCAAGTATATTTAAAATGGCACTTTATTAGACCAAGTAGGAAATCGCAAAAACTAATTATTTTTCTGCCAAATCTTTTTTTGTTCTGCAATGAAGTTTAAAATCCAAAATTTTGTTTTTGAGATTTCCTACTTGGCCTAATAAAAGGTATCATTTCTGAACCAAGCGTTCTAGATTTTTGCATTTCATTTTGACCAGCATGGCTACTAAATACATCCCTGAAACATGGAAGATGCTGAATTTTAGTCGATTTTGGATTTTTAACGTCATTGCAGAACAACAGGAAAGATTTTTAAACCTCCCTGCTTGCCATTGGACACCTCCAGGGAAGGAATCCTACCTGATCTACACAACAAAGAGCAACTCAGAACAACTCAGAGACAGTCTCACAGAAACACTCATGGATCCAGAGGCACAGGTTTTCCATCTCCAGCTCCCTCTGTGCAAAAATGAACTGTATTTCCCTATGGGGACTTTTTACCATCTTTAATTTTCCCAGAGCCTGATGAAGGACCTTTGAGCCTGGAAGCTTGCAGAAAAAGATTTTTTTTTTGTGATTTCCTAGTTGGTCTAATAAAAGGTAGAATTTTGAACCAAGAGTTTTACATTTTTGCATTTCTCGCATATGAAACTTTTATTAGAACAGGGGTGGGCAAAATGTGGCCTGCAGGCTGGATGAGGCCCACCAGGCCATTCTATCTGGCCCGCGGGGCCCCTAAAAATTTAGAAAATTAATATTTATCTGCCCCTGGCTCCCTGTCATGGGGCCCTCAATGGCTTGCCAAAACTCAATAAGCGGCCCTCCACCCAAAATAATTGCCCACCCCTGTATTAGAACAGCCATAGTAGAGCTAAGGGAATGGTCTTCCTGTCCTGCAATCATTTTCAAAATTTCAAAAGTTTTTCCATTCCAGCTGCAGCTGTAACCAGTTGGAGAGAAAAACCAAGTCACAATAAGCCAATAGCAGGCACTCAACTAGGATGTGAAGGAGTCCTGCTCTGCTATTTTTCCCACATCCCAGGTAAGTGTCCTGATCATTGGCTTATAGGCTATTTTGGAGAGATTTTCTTTCAGGCCCCACACATGCATGGTAAGAGGTGCAATTGTGGGATCCTGCATTAGATCCCATCATGCCTCACTGCTGGTGCAAGGGGAGTCCTGCACCTCCAGGATGGGGAGATCACCACTGTGGCAATGCTCATGCTCTGGCAGTTTCATACACCCCCAAGGTGAGAATGGGGTCACTGGGAGGCATGCTGCAGGGACACAGTATCCGGCAGCTGTGAGACTCTGGGTTACAGTAGTTGCAGGGTGCTGCTGGGACTCAGAGTCCGCAGCTGCTGGGGCTGAGTGTCCCCAGCAGTTGTGGGACCCACAGCCATGGCAGGGCAAGATGTACCCATGAGACTGGGAGCCCATAGCTCATAGGGCTCCCAGATGCGGGGCAGACCCTCTACATGTGCAAATTAAAGCTCAATAGGAACCAGCTATAAAGTTAGTAAATATTTTGAGGTCTAACTTTACAGCTAGTTGGAGCTTTTTATTGTATGATAAGTACTTTGCACGTGTAGCTGGTCTCAAGGTAACTGCACAGTTAACCAGTTAATTGCGTGATACCTGTAATGTGTAGAGGAGGCCTCAGCCTAACCTCTTTGAGTTGTTTCACTTTGTATAAATAACTATTTATTGGAGCAAAACATTGAATATGGACTTCCCACAGCCTGGTGAGTCCCTGGCTATTGGGGTACAATGTCAGTCTCCTTCTGGCCCAATGAATATTTTATTATCATTAGCATTCTGGATCATTTATTCTCAGGGTTTGACCAGGTATTTAATTTAGACCCAGGCTGAGCAGCCTTTTACCAGTGTGGGTCAGAGCTTGTGACGTAGCCATGGCTTCAGGCTAGAAGTCGTCTCTCTGCTTGCATTCACCTTTGCTACATATAACTGATACCTCTGCAGCAAGGGAAGCAGAGATGCAGCTGAGCAGGAAGCTCCACAGCAGAGATAGCTCACCTCCATGCCACTGATCCCCTGTACTGTGTCAGACCTTCATGGGCTGTACTGGACCTCTTAGTGGGCTGAATCCACTCACAAGCCATAGGTTGCTGACACTAATCTAAATATTAGAAGCCTTTTCTGAATGGTGTTTCAGCTAAACTGATACCATTCTTGCAAAAAAAATCAGTTTTGAAAAACTGATTTTATTGACATTTTCCAATGGAAAAAAATATGTTCATAGCTAGGATTCCGAAGTAGCTGAAAACCACATGTCTCCTGGGTATCTAAACTGACTGCAAATCACCACAAAGGGCTGCTTACACATAGTCTGTATACCACTCCAATCCATCAGGAATGCTACACAAGTTAGAGAAAAAAATGCTTTCAGGGATGCCATTAAGAGCGTCATAATATTTTATGGGGACTTTACTTTTAAAATCTTCAACTAATGAACTTGGTTTCATAGGCTATGTCTAGATTGACAAAGGTTTATTCAGATGACTAAAGATATAGACAGGCATCAGCATCAGAAGTTCCTGGCTACCTATTTCAAAGGAAGCAAGGCCCTTATGTTTTAGGCACCTAAGTATCTTTTTATTTTTTAGGCATTCCCCCAACCCAGAAAAATCCCCTTTTTCAATGGGACAGAGCTCCCACATATAGCTCCGAGGTAACAGAAGTAACAGATCTTAGAGCCATCACATTTTTATGTGCAGAAAAACTGTCACTGACAGCCCTGAATCCTCTCTGTCCTGGAGCATGGGCTTCCATAGTATTTGGAAATGGTGGAAAATGCCTTATTTTATATCAGGAGGAGAGAATATTTCTCATGCAACTTGAATTATGAAAATGGCAGCTGCTGAGGGGGCTGGAATGTTAGAATAAATTTGTGGGGGGAGGAAAGGATTAGCAGGCAGGTAAAGAGGGCACAGGTGGGGGATAGATGAATTTATCACAGGATTCTGTGATTTTTCACAAGTATGTGGGGGACAGGAGGAAGAGCAATATCCATCTGGAGGATCTGGAGGCAAAACCCATGGTGTACATTCATTTACTCTGTGCTATTTGGGCATTTCACCTGAAATCCTTTCCCCCGGGGGACTTAACCTAGGATTCAAAGCCCCTGTTCAACTCCGCACAGCTGCACTCATTTCAAAAGCCTGATGATTTAAACTCTGATCACTCAACATATTTACACTGCTTTCAGTATGAAGAGATGGACTCCCATTAAATTATATTATCCCTGATTGTTCCAAAGCCATTATCCTGCTTCATCTGGTTAAACGTGGCCAGGATATGGAAGCATTTGTCATGTTTAGTTTTTGCAAGGGTGTTCATTTGAATTAAACTATTTTCCAAACATTGGGTAAGATTTATTTGCAAAGAAAAACCTAAATAGCAGCTCCCCAAGCAGCCCCACATCTCAGTCTCCCCTGATCCTAGTGTGCTTCCTCCCCCCCCCCATGCACATGCACATGCACACACACCTCCATACAATGCAGGCAGCCTGGTCTCCCCACTCCCCCATCCACATTTGTGTTGGCAACCTTCCTGTCATCCACTGCCCGCTCACCAGCTGCAGCACAGGCAGCATGGCTTCCCCATACCACATGCAAAGCATCCTCTCCCCTCCCCGCTATACGCACTGCTGCCTTCCAGTGTCAGCAGCCTGGGGACACTAATGCATGTGGAGTCTATCAGAGCACAGTAACAAAGTGATTAATTGGGTCTGCTTCAATGTGCTGTAATTACAGTTAGAGCAGCCTCGATGCACGTGTATAGGTGCCCTGTGTTCCCTTTTCAGGGTAATGAAACCAATCCCCTCTTGAGCCATGAATCCCCTCTGTAGCTATAGCAGAGGTCAAGAATCCTTTGCCTGGACATTCACCCATATTATGTTCTAGGTCCCTCCCAATCCACTAGGCCAATCTACTCTTTATAAGGTCTTAGTAGGCTACAGTAGCATTTGCTTCAAGATTTCTCAGCGTCTTGAAACAGCCTTACACAAAGTTTTAGCTGTGTGGATGCTCTGGGATTGCCATTTAATTTCTCAGGGTGATGTTGCAAGCATATCCCCTCTCTCTCGCACACTTTGCATAGGGCATTTGAACTCCATTGCTTTTTAGAAAGAGAACTCATAACCTTTCCACAGATTCCCCAACTGTCATACTACTTTTCCATAGGCTCATAAAACCTGCTCCTTTAAAAAAGCCGTCAGTCCAAGAGTATGGGCAATGTCCCCTCCCCCAAACAAAAAAACCTGTAATACATTTTGAAATAAAATATATAAATATGGTTGCCTGCCACAAGAAAAAAATTGGGCTCAGTGACTGGGGGATTCCCTTTCCATGCCATATTTAGTCAATTCTAAAACAAGGGTTCCCCCCATTTAATGTGGGTAAAAGGCCTCTCATCTAAGAATCAAGTACAATGTGATGGGGAGGGGGGGCAGGTGACTGCTGTGGCCCAGACTCCTGCCCCTACCCAAGGTCAGGGCCTTAGCCACAGCCTCAGTTGCTACCCCCGCTTCCCCCCAAAACTGCACTAGAAGTTGAGTTAGCCCCGTTCGGATGGACAGGACAGTTCACATCTACATATTATAATTGGCAATTCTCTGCAAACTGAAGAGATACTTCTGTCTCAGTTATACACATTTCAATGTCTGGAAGGTTTTCTTCGTTCTTATACTACAAACTTCCATTTTAAATCAAAATAAAATTTGAGACTAGCTGCCCCACTTGCACCCTGATAGCCCTTTGGAGATCCTAGAGAGATGGTGCCCTAATTACTACTCACTCTAATTTGAAGGAAAATTGATTCAGCTTGTTTTCAGTCACTGAATAAAAACATGCTATTAGAATACAATGGCACACATTTTCTACAGCTTTGTTTAGCACTGCCACAATAGCTTTTTAAAAGCAAGAATTTGCTTATACAGCTGAAGCTTTTAAATAATGGAGGTTGGAAATACAGTGGCCTTTTCTGAATACAGGCTCCACACTAAAAAGTGTCATCTTGGTGCAATTTTCTCTACACAGTACTTTTAAATAGTTTCTCTCTTAAGGTTCAATTCATTATATGGAAAGGGACTGTACAAGGCCTATGCACCATATACATTCCAGTTACTGTGAGACTATAGATAGGACTTTAGGGCTGTATATCTCTTTTCTGGCCTATTGTGCAGGGGTAGAATTTTAGCTTTTAGTACCTTTCACTTTCTCCAAGGTATAGATACATTCAGTAGACTCATGTTCTACATCTACTGACAGATGGAACAGTTTTCCTTAATCTCCTGAAGTTTTTCATTATTAGTCTGAATGCTTATAAAATTACCACAGTTTATCACCTCATTTTTACATTTCTCTCTCTCCATATATTTACTTTTTTCCCCTGTGCATCACATCATTAAGCAAATTATATTCCATTCTGCCAGATTCCCCAAAGCAAATTACAAATAGTGGGTCAATCCTTAATTGTTGAACTAGATAGAGATCACTATCTTGATATGCACATCTGGCCAAGTAGAGAAGGACAAAATCATGCACAAAAACGAACCCTTAAAAAAAGCCTCCTTTAACTAGAATCCACTGGGTGCCAATTGCTACCACCTAATCATTTTACCCGTGGTATAATTTTTGCGGTATCAAAAATGAAAATTCTATAACTATGTTCTTCCACCTAAGTGTGATTCTATGCCACCCTGCTCAAGTCCCTGAAAAAATGTTATATGGGTGAAGTGACACATTACACTTAGATGATACCATTTTTGTAGAATGTTAAAAAAGTCAGAGCATGTTGTGATCAGCCACATGTTAAGGGTGAACACCATTTCTTGCCTGCACAGTTCTGACTCGCTACTAGAGAGCTAGTGAGCAGGGATGTGGCAAGAGCCAGGACACCTGGGGCACATCCAGCCATGTGCAGATTGTGGTGCCACAGACTTCTTTCTAGTGTCACAAACTGCACACCCAGAATGCTAAAATATGCCCTGCTTGGCAAATTTGCAGCACATGGGCAAAATTTGCTACCAGGATATCTCAGAAACAACAACAACAAGAAAAGGCCACAAAAAAAAATGGTGTGGCACATGTGTCCATAGCATGCTCCAGTACACATGGATGGATGGCTGTTCAGAGCAATACTCTGGCTACTGGCTAGGCTCCCTACTCCTGAATCTGTACCCCTACTACACCAGGACAGCAAGTAATACTTCTGGTGCTGGCTGCAGCCTCCCCTACCCAATACAGTTTGCTGCGTGCTGAAGTGCACATGCAGAGGCATGTGATGGAGCACAAAGCAGTAGCACAAATTTGTGCTGCTGCTACTTGTGCTACTGTAAGTTCATGCCCCTGCATGTGGGGACATAACCTTGCGCTCTATCCCTACTCTGGGTGAGGGGGACTGACAGATGGAAAGGACATACAGCAGGACTACAAACTTCTCATTTTATCTTCATGGAGCAGACTGAAGTTATCCTAATATAAGCTAGGTAGAACAGCCCAGATTTAACCCTTGCCTGAAGTGGCATAACTCTGAGACAGCATAAGTTAACAAGCTTTAATATGTAGATGCACATGTTTTAATTGCCCTTAAAATGGTCTAAGCATAATGAGCATCTTCACCCTTAGTCACAAAAAGCAGCAAGCAGAAGATGAAGTCCACCTGACTTTTGCATTACTAGTTTTTAGGGACTCATGGTAGAATACGATCAACTTTAGACACCTAACCATATACAGGCACATAATAGATGGAATTGGATCAAGTCCTCAGAGCTTATACTGTATAAATGAAGTTATTTTCCTTTTCCAGGTAGGGCAAGTCCAAAGGAATGCATATTAATCAGAGCTGATTATTCTATATTTACTTTAGCACAGCTAATAGTAGGTAGAAAGTTGACATAGTAGAAAACAACTAAAGAGGAAACATTCATAATGAAGATGACATGGAATCAGAAGGGTTTGATAGTTTGACTATAAACACAGAATTTGAAGCAGGGATGTAACAATCAGGTCTAACGGTAGTGGAAAAACACACAGCTAAAACAATTCCAACAGTTTTCCATGACTTGCTGCCAATTTTATTTAATCCTTTTACTACTTCAGAGCATTGCTAATAGCAATAATTATCTTAAATGAGTGAGGAAGGATTTCTGCATCATATGCAAGAAAAAAAGTTTTCAGAAGACACAGAAGTGACAAAATGACAAACATGAAATATGCGCACAGCTGCTTATTGTTGTCCCTTATTAGCTGCATGTGCAGCAGCTGTGCGCACGGATAATTTTGTCAGCAGTCAAAACCAGAGAAGGGAAGAGGGAAATTAATGTTCGGGGAATTTCTGGAAAAAGTAACCAAACAATAGTAAAAAACAAGTGTGTATAGCATGCTTTGAAGTACAGGTTGCTTTGAACTATTTCATCTGCCAGAGTCTTGTGAAGTGATTACAGAATATTACATATACAGTTCCTGACTGATAGCAAGGTAACTGAATTACATGTAACACACGGTACAGTACGTGGTAAGACTTGGAATTATAAGGCTATAAATACATTAAGAGTTTCTGATGACATCATTATAACCCACAACAGACATGATAGTTACTTATGTCATCACTAGGACACCAAGCCTTATGTTCACCAAAGTAGATAATATTTTTCATCTTGGATAATACAGTGCTTGAACACAGAACTTTGTGCAGAAAACAGATGTGCTCAGGAGCAAAAAGAAAAAGCACTTGGAGAGAAAGTAAATACTGTTTTTCCTCTCAGGAAGTGACAATTAGTACTCAAACATCAAATCCTGGTCTCCTTTTCTGTTGTGTGCATTAAATTTGTACCAGTACACATTAGGGCTGTGTGAAGCTTCGGTAGCTGATTCGATTCAGAGGAGATTTGGCCCAATTCGGTGACCAAATCTCCAAATCTGAATAGAATCAGGAGACCAATTAAAAGCTCCAAATCGATTCAAAGCTTCTGAATCAATTTGGAAAAGATTCGGCCATAGATTAAACAGGCAGCTGACACAGTTACCTCCGGCTGGTAAGTCTGTTGGCGTTGGGGGAGAGGGGAGAGAAGGGGTGTGTGGAGGAGGAGGAGGGATTGGGGCTGGAACTGGGACAAGCTGCCCAGCCAAGGCGGGGGGCGCAGTACTTGGGGAAGGGGATGTGGGGGCGTGGGATGTGGGTGCAGCATTTCTCAGAGCGGGGGCTCTGCCCTGCTGCTGCTTGCCCAGCCGGGGTGGGGATGGGGGTGGGATGAGGGTGTGGCTTTCTCCAGGCAGAAGGGGGCAAGCAGCAGCAGGGCATAGCCCCCACTCCTAGTGTTGTCGCGCTTGCCTTTCCATGCCAGCTGGCAAGTGGTGGCAGTGTAGAGTCCCTGCTCCTACCACTGATGCAGGCATGGCAGCACTGGGATTGGGGGCTCTGCCCTGCTGCCGCTTGCCCAGCCAGTGTGGGAGAGGAGGCACGATGTACGTGCAGCTTGCTCTGGGTGGAAGGGAGCAAGCGGCATCAGGACATAGCCCCTGTGCCCGCATCAGCATTGGGAGCAGGGACTCTGTTCTACCGCCATTTGCCAGCTCATGTGGGAGGGCATGGGATGCGGGCATGGCAGCTCTGGGAGCAGGGCTGAGCAAGTGGCAGCAGGGCAAAACCCCCTCTCCAAGTGCTGCAGTGCCCGTATCCCATGCCCCACTCCCCCTCCCCAAGTAGCGCGCTGCCCCACCCCAGCTGGGCAGCTTGTCCCAGCCCCAGCCTCAATCTCTCCCTCCCCAATGTCTCTTCCCTCCCCCTCTCCCCCAGCCCCAACAGACTTACCAGCCAGGGGCAGCTGTGTCAGGCAGCAGGGCAAAACCCCCTCTCCAAGTGCTGCAGTGCCCGTATCCCATGCCCCACTCCCCCTCCCCAAGTAGCGCGCTGCCCCACCCCAGCTGGGCAGCTTGTCCCAGCCCCAGCCTCAATCTCTCCCTCCCCAATGTCTCTTCCCTCCCCCTCTCCCCCAGCCCCAACAGACTTACCAGCCAGGGGCAGCTGTGTCAGCTGCCTGTTTAGTCTAAGTCCAAATCTCTGAAGCGGCACCAAATCTTTCGGATTTGATTTGGCCAAATCAAATCGGGACAGTGATTCGAACCTCCGAATTGAATCACTGTCCTCCGAATCGGCTGAATCCGAAGAGAATACTTGCCACTTCACACAGGCCTAGTACACATATATTTGGACCCAGGAGCTTAAAAGTAGTCATAACTGTAAAAGGAGATACATGTTTCATTATATCCATGAAATCATTACATAGAACATTCCTAGGTCGTACACTCTGCTTTTCAAGTCAATTATAGGGTTAATACATTGATTTGTACTAAAAATGGCTGATTTATTCCCATTGTGTGAGATTCACTTACATCAAGAAAGAGAGCACAAAGCCCAAGACAAACAAGAAGCTCAGTCTCATTTAATTTTCTAGTTGATACTACAGAATCTTTCCCACAAACAAATGCACTATATGTAAGGGGTGCATATGATTTGTACTGACTTTGAATAAAGGATGAAATCTTTTCTACATGATTTTAGTAACATCTTATTCTTTTACATATTATACTTATCTACTGGTATTTCAATTGCCCTCTACTACATCTGCATCTTTGCTCCATAGGTTTACTGCCCACGTTCCCCTTTTTAAATGGCTATTTCCATTTATATAATAAAGTTAACCAGAAGTTATTGTTTTAACTGAGCAAGGTTTATTTGGTGATTTTTTTTATTGGACCAACTGCACATTCACAAATAAACCTTCTTGCTTCTCAGATATTTCCTGGGCCATTATGGCTACAGCACAATTCAAACCCTACTACCTTTTTATTTGGTATTTAGTTTAGGTTATGCCTGTTTCTGTCTCAGACCAGCTGAAGAACATTTTATGCCCAAAAGCTTGTCTGACATTTTCCCCAACCATATAGTTTGTCTAATGAAAGATATTGCCAAACAAGCTGCGCTCCCCTACACAAGTTTAAATAAGCCTATCGACTTTCTTAGAATAATAAATTCTCACTGTGGGACAGTTTGATTACATCAGTGGAAAGGTCATTAGTTTCTATTGAATTATAGTGGTGCCTACTATGGAACCTATAAACAAAGACTGTAATCCAAAATATCATTAAAACAGACAAACTCCTGCATTGTTAAAAATGAAGTGGCTCCCAGTGCAGTATTTAAGACCTTTAAAATTGCTATATAGTTTCTGTTTGGCTTCTAACTATAATTTTTAAACAGGAAGTGTTTGAAATTGGGCTCTGGCTGATATTTGTCCTTAGCAGTCCAACCATCCATAACTCCAGGTCTTTTAAAAAATTATCTATTTTTTATAATTACATTCATGTAATGTTAAAAGATCTGTCAATCATCAGACACAAACACACACACGCGATTGATCGATCAATCTATCTACATCATATATCCGCCCAAAGTTAGGCAGGCAGATATATCCTGAGTTTATCAAGTAGTTTAAGAACCCTTCTGAATTGGAATCCATTTAGAATAAATATGAAGTATGTCCTCATTTTTTTCAAAATAATGTTAATGGAGGCACCTGTTTCTTTCTTCGCTCCCCCCACCCCCACTACTTCAAATTTGTAGGCACTGGTCTTGCAAACATTTATGACCATGCTTAATTTATACACAAGTAGTCTCATAATACTCAGATGATTTTTTTTTAATTTTACCAGGACTCAGATTTTCTATGACAAATCTAAATTTGGCAGCAAACAGCCTCTTTTCACAAAAAAAACTCATACATTCTGACAAAAGCCCAATTTTCTGTGTGGAAACAGTTGCTATGAATACCTGTCTTAATTCTAAGCAATTTTACCCCATTAGCCTTTTAGAATGTATACTATTTAATATTGCACTTATTTAGACATGCAATTGTAATAGTTAATAGAAAATGTGCAGTCAATATCTGAAACATATTTACCATAGAACAATGTACTACTCCCTTATACACTTAACAGTTTACTCCCTTTAGGAAAAAGGAAACAGTAGATTTGAAATACACAGCCGAAAGCCAAATATCTATTTTCTTCCAGTTCAGGGAAAGGTCTTCACAAAAACCCAACTGATTAAATTTCCCTTGGACTTGATGTAAGTCACTTAAGAGCTTCTAAATGTTTTATCTTAGTTTTCATCTTTACTCTGAGCATTTTTGAAAATCCACTCCTAACAGTGTGATCAGAAATTATTCAGAAAATTTAGCTAACATCCAGAAAATATTACTGGAGGATTCTGTCTCTGACAGAAAAGAAATCTTATCATTAGCACACAGGACAGGTCTGAGGTATATTACATGTAGATATAGATGCAGATCTTCTAGTTCATTGTGAACAGGGAGTACTAATAGTTCAAGGATAATTTAAAATGTTGGGGAGAAATAAGAGACAGTCCAGTAATAGGATTTGAGTAGATGGCCTAGTCCATGTTTCTCTGGAAATGAGAACACATACAACAGAACTGAAAAGCCAGATTAGCAAAGTGGTACCAAGTACAAGCAAGTTTTAAGTATGAAGTGAATAGTCCCATTCTATTCAGTCAAAAGCTCTCTCAGCTTCTATCAAGTCATCTGCCACAAGGGAATTCAGTTTATTTGCCAGGTGATAATGTTGCACACAGTGTTCAGGTGTTTGTAAAATCTGTTTTTGACAAATCCCACTTGGGAGGTATATATAATGCATGGAACTAATGTTTCCTAGTAACTGCATTAATGTTGTGGCAAATATTTTGTACCCAAATTTGAGAGCAATGCTCCATTAATTAGTTCAGACCAAGGGATCATAATCACATTTTAGAATAAGGATAAACAGTTTTATATAAAATTGGCCAAATTTAGGTAGTTTGTATATAGGAACAGTAAGAGGCACATCCCTGGAGCCAAGACAGGCTGCCTTCCTGGCCCAAAAGGCAGGGGTCACATGGGGAATTGTTGGGTAAAGCTGGGAGCTGAAGTGCTAACAAAACTCTATCATGCTTATAAATCTCAGAGGTGAAACCAGAACTCAGGTTTTGTGGTTGTAAGAGAGGAAAATCTCATTATAATGGTATTGTAAGAGTCCCTAACAATTGTTGACCCACTTCTCTCTGTTTTCCAATAATGTCTTATCTCTTCCAAATATTTAGGAGAAAGATAATCATGCACTCATTACATACCAAATGGATAAAAATAAAAATAAAGGATGGATTCTTACTTCTAATGCATAAGTCACTGTTGAAAATGGATTTATATTAGGGATTGGCAACCTATGACCCATTGGCTGGATCCAACCAATGGAGTAAGTTTATCCAGGCAGTGAAGCCCAAATATCAGCAGTGGGGTGGGGCTTCTGCAACAAAAGGGGATTCACAGACATAGCAATGGCTGACCTAGAAATGTTGGCCCGCCATGAAATGAACGGCATTATTTTGACCAGCTGCTCCTGAAGGTTACTGAACCTTCATTTATGTGCTTAACCCTCTTGGGCACTTTTGTTATTTCTACCTTTTGTGCCAATAGGGTTGAACTCTTAATTTACTAGTAATTTGGAAGTACATTTAAGAGAGTTAATTTATAACATCTCAGGATCTGGGCCCATATTAAAGCTTAATCATATAAAGGAGATTTGCAAAAGTGTCAATGGAATATAAAAACACCAAACCCATTTCCTTGCATTAGGAAACTGTCAATGCAGGCTACATTGATATATGTATAATTTCAGTCAAGCTTAGAGTATTGACAGAGATTTCCACTGGGTTATCTCTAAACAGATTTAAAAAACACACACCTTTAAAAATAGTGAAAGTGCAATTTTTTTAAGTAGAGCAGGCAAAAGCTAATGAGCTACACTTAAATGCTAATGATTCCTCAGTGCCAGCTGGTGACATGATACAGAGGAAATTTGTTCATGTGGGTTTCTAGAGTAGAGAAAACATTATCTTATGAACTCTGCAGAGAGTTTCCTACCTGTGCAGATGGGGCAAGGGAAAGGAAGCAGAAAGCTTCCAGTATGCTAACCAATTTCCACCCAGCTTCTTATCAGGACTTCATTAACATTGAATATGAGATAGAAACAAGGTTAAGGTAGTATTTTAATCTCTAAACCCACTGAGTCAGCATGACAGTAACATACAACTCAGAATTAATGAAGACATGGGAGAATGTTTGCATTGCAAGAGGGAGACAAAGATAACAGAAGGTGAAAGGTCAAGTCCATTAGCAGAAAATAACATTTTAATTCAGGCTGCATTTCAGGAGTTTAGCCTATTCTCAGTGTGTCCACAGTTGACTAACCTGCTGCTAAACAACCACCCTATTCAAGGAAGAAGAGAATAGTGGGTGTAACTCACCATTACTAAAATGAATTGTGCTAGTCTCCCTTTTCTTAAGCTTATAAAAGGAACAATAAACTCGATGAATAAAAGGGTTTATTTAGAAAACTCACCCTCTATTCACAACTCACCTGAAATTTCTTCTTTGCCACAAAATACTGCATCCTACGTATCACCTTAATGGCAGCACGGTGGTGTTCTCGCAGCCTGTGGGAAAAACGAGAAGGGTGAGTCAGGCAAAAGAGAGCATCTCCAGCCAGATAATAACAATAACAACTTTCAGTAAGTGCTTCAGAAACAAGTGAATGTTCATGCAAGAAGCAACAATTCCCACTGTGGACACAACACACCATTATTTTGGCCAAAAAGAAAACGAAAAAAAAGAGAGACTGTTAAAACCTGGAACTTAATCTTTACGATTTATGCTCAGACTGAGTGTACTTCGCAATGTTAAGTGGTGACCATATGAATCCCTTCCTATGTCAGGTAACACCTCCCTCCCCCGCCCCTCATTGTTTTTGCTATCTTTCCTTCGAAAAAGCCCAGCTACAAACTAATAGAGAACTGGCTCTCGGGTTTCCATATGTACTTCAATGCCCTGTTCCATTTGCAAGTGCTCCAGTGCTGTAGCCTACTGTATAACATTTTTGCCTAAACATTTTGCAAAGTTTTTCTCCACTTGAATGGATTTATCCTTCAGTTCTCTCTCTCTCTCTCTCTCTCTCTCTCTCAAGGACTCTGGACTGATTAACTGCAAGGGAATGAATAGTTGTAAAAGTTTCATACACCACCAGTTGTCCCAAAACTAAACCATAAATTAATATAAAGAACAACCAAAATAATCCGGATGGACTTTAACAGGAAAAAATCACTAACCAGAAACAGAATCAAGAAAAAGTTTGTTGCCGAGTAGTTTACAATAAGTCACTACTGTAAACTATTTAGTTTTCAAAACACACTGTATTAAATACTACAATTTGTTATCTTTTATAATTCATAAGGAACTGGTTTTTCAGTATAGTTTTAATTTTTTTTAAACATTTATAAAATGATAATCTTTTCCTTATAGTTATAATAAGGCTTGTACTGATGATTGTGTGTGCTTATTCATTCTTATGGCAAACAATCTTAATCTTGTAAAAGCCCATTTGAGTGGCATTAATGTAGTTTCTTCTCCATTTAAAATACATCAATTAACAATAAATCATTGAATTTTCTTCCTAGTAGAGTTCAATGCTTTTAGTAGCTACTAATGAATGAAGACAGAGCAGAGTTGGCCTTACTTAAGATTTTTCCAAAAGCATTATCTTTGTAACTTATTATCGGTAACAATGATGATTATTTACTTATACTGATGCAGGCTTCAGCTGCTACTGTGCAGTGTTGTCCTGACTGTATTGAGTTGACAGCCTTCATATCCTTTCTGAGATGGGAACATCACATAAAGATCCTTTGCATGTTTGGGTTTCTTGCATAGTACAACTCAACACTATTAACCAAACCTCTTGAGTCACATAAGCACTTTTTTCAGAGCATCTAAAAAATTTTCTTGGGGCATGTTTCCTCTGGTCAAAGCTTTCCATTGTGAAAATGATGAAACTACTTTGTGGGCAATTATAGTTCTACTTTTGTAGCTCATTCAGTAAAAAACAGCATTCCTTGAGGAAAACAACATCCTTTTCTGCCTGCAAAAACTGCCTCATTTTCATTTAAAAAAAATCAGAATGAAGAATTCTACTTTTTCAGATACAACGATTGTCATTCAGCGTGTGGGGGCATCCTGGGATGCTGCCAAATCCTTTGAAGTGTGAGGTACGAGGAGAAAATCAGATAACCTAAGGAGATATATGCAGGCTCAGACTTGTCCCTGCCTAGTCCACCTGTAAGAAGGTAAGCACTGTAATATGTACATTAGTTTTTGGAATTGGGTGCTCATTTCACAAAAGTTATGGAGGGGTAACTTGAGTACAAAAAGCTTGAGTACCACACACTAGAAAACATCATTTATTTTAAAGTCCTGGTGCAAGTCTTCTCTACAAGTTACTATGTGAGGTAAGGCAAGGTTCTTTGGGTAGATGTGATAGCTTTTATTTAATTAGACCAACTAAATAGTTGGAAAAAAGTCCCTGCTTGCTAAGAACATTTTTCCAACTATTTACTTGGTCTAATCAAATAAAAGCTGTCACCTCTACCCAAAGAACCTTGTCTGCCTATGTCCTTAGACCAGAGCTTTCCAAACTTTTCATGTTGGTGACACACTTTTTAGACATGCATCATTTCGTGACACAGTAATTCAGTTCCGGGGGAGGGGCCAAGGGAAGCAGACGCGAGTAAGGGAGCTCCGCGGTGCCCTTCCACAAAATTTTCTGCATTTCGCGCGACACACCTACACACTGCCGCTGACACACTAATGTGTCGCGGCACACAGTTTGGAAAGCTTTGCCTTAGACCAACATAGCTACAACCAACAACCCTGTTATGTGAGGTAAGGAGCTTTTATTTAGCTAGATACCTAGCCATTAACCTTTGAAAACCATGCTTTCGGGGTATAATTCTGCACCTGGATCTGTCTGCATATGCAGACCCTTGCTCCTTTCTGATACCCTATTAGTCTCTCTCAGTAAAGTTTTATACAGGTACAGATGCCTCTGCTCATTCCAGGGAGGATCATGGTTCAAGAGAATAGGAACAGAAGTGCAGTCCTCTCAGCTGGAACAGAAGTTTCATTGGGATAACTCCCAGGGAATGGATGTACCTAACTGAAAGTGTTATCTTACATATCCATCCTTTGGGTCATTATTTTGGCATCTATGTGCCTTGCAATTCCTGCTTAAGCAGAAAGTCACTGTTTTTTAACTCTACTAGTTAGGTTTCATTTAAGTGCCACTGGTCATGTGATTTTTACCTTGCTATTAAATAAGCATAGGTATGAAAGTCTGAACTGTACTATAAACATAATAGTAACCAAAAAAAATATGAAAAAAAATGACAGTAAAATACTTTGGTGTGATTTTGTTTTGTACTTTATTTAATTTGGGATCTTTTCTTCAAGCGTGTTAGTTTTTAGACATGTACACACAGCTGCCAATAATGTCAATGGAATCATCAAGCTTCTCTAAGAGAATCTCTCTCATAAATGAGATAGTCATCAATTAGAATAATAAGGTATCCATTGGGGATCTTCATTACATGATACTAGATGGTTTTCCAAAGCAACCACTTTTCAATCAATCCTTTCCCCCCACCTTATTCTTCATACCAGGACTCCAACAGCACTGCCTCCCCCCAATTCACCCACCACGTTTTTATTGCTAATACTGACAATGTTAATTCTGCATACAAGGCTCTGCTTATTCCCAGAAATTAAATACTTTTGTAATGAGAAAAGGGAATAAGGAATTTAATTAGTAGCCAAGGTTATGATTCACAGTTGTTTGATCTTTTGAGCAAACTAGTAACTTTAGTAAATTCTGAGCTTAAACATTAACTGATGCAATTTGTTTGTATGACCATTTGCGACACATCTCTAATCTCTAGACAGACAGCTGGTGTATTATCATGTCTATAATGCATTAGGTCCTCTTAGAATTGCACATCTGTCACCTAGCCATACAGCCCATTATCATTCTCAAAGTAGGGTTTTCATTAATACATTTCAGGACACAAGGAGCAATGAAAATTTTTAAAAGTGCTTCTTGATATAGGTAGCAACATTCCTTCACTGGCTGTGGGCCAGGTTCTGCAAAGTGGGCTGGAAATGGCTGATGGAGAACTCTTTTTGTGCAAAGGAAATTCCCCATGGATGGAAAACAGAGGTAATTTTACCTCCTTCCTCACATCTTGTGCAGAAGGTTCACAGGGGATGTGGGGTTGCAGAGATCAGATCTGCCATGCGACTGTCCACAGGCCAGTGACAAAGTGGGACTCCTCTGAACACCATGGCTACCTTATGCTAGGGCTGGGATTATGTGATGATGAGTGGTAGCCGCTGCTGGGGACTGTATGCTTTTGAAAACCTTCTCGTTTCATTTTAGTCTCTAAAGGAAGTGGGGTAGACTTAACATTCTGGCCTCTCGATTTTATGGGATTGGATTTAGCCAGCTTTGGCAAAGAGTTCATTGATGAATATACCATGGGTAGGTCAGAGAGCAGGAAAGGCGAGGTGAGATTTAAAAAAGATTCAGAGTTATTTAATATTTTTTGCAAGCCAATAACAAACAACACACACACACACACACACACACACACACACACACACACACACACACACAGAGTTGCCTTTCATAAAGATATTTACATAAAGCCATGCATTAAGGTTAGGTGTTGTGTGGCACTATTAGGAAACACATGGCCATTGCTGAAGAGACTTGTATTTGTTTTTGCCTAATAACGAGTGGACACAGTTGACACATTATCTTAAAACAAGCTGAAGAGGATTTTATGTCTGTAAAATCCAGACTGAGCTTCAAGTAACACCTCAGTTGAATCTTGCTGAAGAGAAGTCAGGTAAACTTTTATTTTACTTTGGTGCAGGGAAGGCAGTGGTGGTGGTGGCACTACTGGGAGGGGTGACTATGGGGGGCTATGGGGAATTTTGGGGTGGCTATAGCCCCCCCAAACCCCTTCCCCCAGTGCCACCCCTGCTGGCAGGGCATGCGGCAGGGCGGGGAGCTGCTTTGGATCCCAGCTGCAACCTTGCAGTGGTGACAGTGTGGTCCAGAGCCAGGGCAGGGCGATGACCTGCAGCCTGCATGCCCTGGGCAGGTGCATGCAGGCAGTGGGCCACGGCTCTGCCCTGGTTCTGAACCATGTTGTCACCACTGCAAGGAGCCAGGGAAGAGCCGCAATCTGCTGCTGTTTTGCCCACCCCTGCCTTAGACCAACACAGCTACAACCATCACCTTTATTCACCTGTGTTACTTTTCTGGATCTGAATAATTTCAGAGACTGTAGCTGACCAAATTGAGTTTTCCTGGGGACTACTCACATATGCAGAGCTAAATACATGGCAGGATTCAGCCTCAGATTATTTATACCCTCTGCATAGATTCTCTTACTCTAGGTATGTGTATCCAAGGGCACACTGGTAGCTTAAATAAATGAAAAAGTTAAAAGAATATAACAATAAAACGGTCCAGTGTCCTATGCCAGACTGATTCTTCTCTTTTTTTCCGTTATGTAAGGCATGTTACAACTCTGTATATTTAAAAAACAAAACAAAACAAATGAATAGTTCATCCATGTATGAACAGAGCTGACTATTTTACACAACATCTATATGCAGGGAATATGATACTGGAAAGCAAGTGCATAACAGGCACACTTGTTATTCTTTAAAAGGATTTATGCTTATCAGGGAAAACCATGTGTGCATTTTGCTGTGATAGATCAGAATCAGTTTACCCACTAAATGCCTTGACAAATAGTTGATGAATAACAAGTTACACCAGATTCAGTCATGTCAATTTGACTGTAATCCTTTAAATGTAGTGGAAGCACAGCTGCATTCAATAATGTACATTCTTACACTCACAAAGACAGTGCACAGATTGCATGAGATTTCCAGTGGGCTTTAATTCACGGAATGGAGCTCTGGAATAGGCAGTGAAACCCTACGTCAATGGGAATTATCCTTCTGCATTGACTGGGGTATTATAATCCCTTGGTAGCTGACATCAATACCGGGTCAGGAGGGCCAATGGATTAACACAAACCAAGACCATTTATATTCTGACACCTACAAAAAAGGGTATTTATTTGTACTCATAAACATTTTATACATGCCCAACAGATAATATATGGGTCCATTTGCATATTTGACCTCAGTGATTCTTTTTAGAAAGGCATTCCCTAACATTTTAATGCATTTATGAAGGTATATCCTTGCTTGCAGTCCTATGTTCACAAAGGGTCATGGTGAACCGAATTAAATTTCGTAGGTGCAGGCAACTTCCTGCAGATTCAGGATCTTAGAATCTCAAGATGAAATATGGTTTAAAAGTTGCACCTAAATGAATTTAGCATGTATAGAAAGTTGGGGAGGGATGTACTCCAAGAAGAAAATACCATATTTTCTAAAAAAATAAAAAAAAAATTAGGAAAAAAAAATATATTGTCAGTTTATAACATGGAAAGCATTACATTTTTTTTTAAATCACTTGCTAGGGAATTATTTAGTGTTTTTTAATTGACCATTAGGAATAACTGTATCCTAATTACAATATGCAAAATTATTCACATATGAATCACAATTAACTACAGACCTATGGTAACTTGCTTTCAGAAAGAATATCTCAATACGTAGTAAACTGGTACAATGTATGTGATTTTCAACATTTCATAAAAGATTTCCTTTCTCTATTATGTCTATTTAAAATATTCTGATCGCCATACACACCCAGAAAAAAAAGCAGGACATTCCAAATTTGAAGTCCACAATCCATGCTTAGCTCACGTCAATGTCATTCCTTTGTTTGTTTTTTCATAACTGTAGGCTATGGGATGGATCATCAGCCTAAACATTGGATTTCCTGCCTTTTGTTGATCTGTGTCATTGTCTTCAAGACCTGTGTACATCTTGCCTAGCATATTCTCCAATATTAGATTTTGCTCATAAATGTGGTACAATGTACTAAGTGGCAGCAAATACCATCTTTTAAAAAAAATCTTCATTTTTCTAATAAATCCTTTAATAATTGCATTCAATATCCATTCATTTGCTTGCTTCAGGAAAGTTTTCCAATATAATGATTTAGTATTAAGGTAGATATTAAAGCACTGAAAGAAAAGGTGATGCTGATTTCCTATTGATATTGTCTGTATTTTTGTTCACTTGTAAAACCTTTCAGTATCAGAACGACAATGTTTGCCACAGTCCTTCCAAGGTACACAGAGACTGATATTATCTGAGTTTAAAGGTCAACATTGTCTATTCAGAATTAGTTTTCTTTGAGACCTCAACATTAGCAGGAGAGTAGCAGATTTATAATATCTTTTACAAAATACTCATTTTTCAATAAATCTAGCAGAGCTGAAGTCAAGCTCAGTTTTCAAGCATATTTAAATTCTCTGCAGTCTTCTTGGATTTCTGACTTAAGACACAGCTAAAGTACTGAGAATGAAGGCTGCAGTTGGTTGGCTTGAAGTTTTTGGCACGAGTCATTATTTAGACTTGAACTTTATCTTTAACACATCAGATTTTAATAATATACTTTGCAAGTGAACTGGAATATATTTTCCACATAGGCACTGAAAATTGTTCGTTGTAACAGAAACTGGTGGAAGAGATTCAGAATAACTACATTAAGCCATTTCATTAGTGCATTTAAGTCTAATGAAATCTTTCATCATTTGTTCTCTAGAGGCTTTTGGTATAGAATTTGCTATAGGCCAAGGTTATTCTTGTCTTTTCACACATTCTGTCATTCCCTGCCCATTATAATCCATGGAGCCTCTCATTATGGAGTAATGTTTTAAATGTTATGGGTTGAAATGGATTAGGTTGCATCTACATGTATTCTATATAACAGGAAATGATTGACCACAGTATCAGAAAGTGAAATCAGTCATTGGCTATTGAAAACATGCTACCCAGCTTTCTTTTCTTTCTCTCTCTCTTTTTTTGATCAGTGTTGGATCTTGGAAATCCATGTTTATGTCTAATGTACTTTTGTAAGCATTCTTATGATGTGTTTACTGAGAGCTCTTGACAAAAGAACTTCACCCATAAGCAATTCATAAAAACATCTTGGGGATGTATTATTGAAAGCTGCCTTCAAGTGCTAACAAAAATACAATGACACTATTCGGACAGTATGGATCCAAAAATTAGGTTTGGTGAAAACAATCTCTGCCAAGCTTAACGTTAATAGAAGTGTTTTCATAATATTTTCAAACTTGTAGAAACTGTTTATTTTTAAAGGAACAGCATTCCTTTCTAGCGTTTGTAACCCAAACATCCCAGCTGCCTGGTAATCTGTGATTAGAAACTGACTATAAACACAATTAAACTGATTAGTCTATTGGTTCCCTGATAGCCACACTCAGTTAGATGCAGAAAATAAATAAAGAGCGCAAGTGGTGACAAGTAACTCTGATTTTTTTAATTCTTTCAGTTACAATAATTTAAAGGTGTTCTTAGTAATTAGAGCTGGACAACTAATTCTGTAATGAATATTGCATGTGCCTAACTTGGCTGTTTATCTGTAAATTACCTGTGACCAGCTTTTAATTTTGTCCAATGTAAGTAGTCATCCAAATTCCAATTAATTCAACATAATCACTAACATTATTTCTGTGAAGAATTCCAGGTGAGTAGTTGGTATATGTTTAGTTTATTGTGAGCATCTGATATTAGAAATGAGTTACTTTGATTAGGCCAGTGGTGCTCAACCTTTTGGCCCAGGTGAATGGCGTACGGCCAGTCCACTGGCCAGATTGAGCCCTGCTTGACAGGATTGGGGCTTGGGGCCTGGCACTGCCCCCTCCCTGCCTTGCATGCTGGGATTCGTCCCCAGGGCCTAGCACTACCCCTCCCACTTTGGAATAGGCCCTAGAGACCCAACACTGCCCCCTCCTCCCCTTGCATCCTGGGACTGGGTCCTGGGGAACTGGTGCTGATTATGCTAAAACACCAAGTGCCAATTATTTTAGGAGTTGAATGTTCAAGTTTCAAGTCTGAGGCTATTCAAAAGTTGGGCAAAGGCTTACATAAAATAAATTATTCTGATGAATGTTCTCAACCACAGGCTTTTCACTCTGCTCCCCACATCACTCCCCCCACTTTTCCCCCTCAAATGTCCCTCTACATCACAACCCACCCCAAAGTTCTTTGGCTGCAATTCTTTGCCTCCTTGCTAATCAAAACAGAGGTCCTCTTTCAGACCCATTGCTGAGATCCCTAATTGCTCAGTAATGTCCAAAACATTAAATTTAGAATGTAAAATATTTCAAAATCAAGCTGAAAGCACCAAGTGATACTTAAGTTTCATAATATGTGAAAGAAACTTCAGTAAAATGTGTTGAAGTTTCTTTCACATAATATGACACTTTTTAAGAATAGCCTACAAATAATTAATAGGTAGCATGTTAAAATTAGCCTAGCTTCTTTGTTGTTCCTACATTAGATCTTTTATGTAAAATGAAGAACATACAACTATTTTAGTTCTGACAAGATGCAAATACTACAGTTAAAGTCACATGCAGCAAGGAACCAAACTCTGCTGGGATTAAATGGATGGAGTATCAGTGATTTTAGTGGGCTTTCTACCTCATTATACTTGTAGAGACTGTGGCCTTCACTATCAACATTTGGCCTGGAAACCTGGTGAGTGCAGTCATTTAGCATGAGTGGATCTAGAGGATATGGAACATGCTGTTGCACCTCTACTTCAACTGTGGACACATGCATATTGAGCTCTTTGAGTTCACTGGCTTTGTCAGTACAGCTCTAGAACCGCGGGGGTGAACGCTAGGGCTATGCGAAGCTGCAGGTGCTGATTTGATTCGAAGGAGATTTGGCCTGAATCCGAATTGAATCAGGAGACCAATAAAAAGGTCCGAATAAATTTGAAACTCTCCCAATTGATTCAGAAAAGATTTGGAGAGCTTTGGAGATTTGGGTAGTCCCCAAGCTGTCTGCTCCAGCCAAGCAGGGAGGCATGCTCTAGAGCCCCTCGACTTTTGGCTTGGGCCACTGCATGCACGTGCCAGCATTTCTGGAATCAAAAGTGAATGTCTGTTCATTTGCTTATTGGCTCGATCTACACAGCTTAGATTAATGTGAGATGACTGAATTGAATCAGCCTCAGGCTTTTTGACCATCTGTACTTACCCTAAGGGAGTAGAAAGTGAGCATCAGGGAAAGTAAAATTACAGGCACCAGTATAAAAGGAAGTAACACTCTCTTCCATGCCCATATCTTATCCCTTTTGGTTAGATGTTCCTTCTCCATTTATCACCATGGCCACTAACTTTGAATGTCAAGCTGGTAAAAGTTATGCTACTGCACTATTTATATGTACCCAACCTGCAGCTTACACCAAAACCTGTCTCTTTGCTAAATTTGCCTCAGAGATTTCTAGGAGCATTTTTGTTTAAAATTTCAGTTGCACATCTGAAAATAACTGTCAAATATGCACTGTATACATTAACAACTGAAACCAAGTGCACAAAGCAATACTGATGTTCTCCCCATGAACAAGGCTTGCTAAGAGGCCTCTGATGTTTGATATTGCAGCGCGCAGTGTAGTTTATTTTTACCATATTATTTAACACACTGCGTCCCACTTGGGAATTTAGACTCATCATACAATGCTACTTTCAGTAAAATCTTAGTTAACCTTTCTTGCTCCAAGACAAAAGAAAGAAATCTTTATTAAATCAGCAGCTCTCACTGGGGATTCATGGCAGATCAAAACAATGCAGCATATCACCACTTATTAAATTGCACATAATGGCTCCAACCAGAGCCTCCTTCAATTTTCTTTTTTCCACCAAATAATATATACATTTTAAATAGTGGCAAATGGAAAGGCAAAGAGACGTCTTACTTCAAACAAATCAGTCACTGGTTTGGGGCCAGATTCCCTGGTACATTTTGCTGATTTCGGCCACCCTGACTAGGCAAAGCGGCTGAAAAACAGCATATCCCAGAAGTTCTGGACAAATGAAACTATGCACAGTTACGACTGACAAAATAAACTAGCTTTGCTGTTACAGTGACAAAGGTTAAAGGAGAAAAATAAAAATCTCTCTAAAAGGAAACGATCATCATCTTGAATGGCCACATCTACTAGAAAAAAAATACCAATAAAGTATTTCAGTGGTTTTCAGCTTTCTCCATCTTGTATTATAAAATGAAGATTCAACACTTCTCCTATTTAAGCACAGAAAAAGGAAAGTGGGTGCAACTCCACTAAAGCCCTAGGCTGTGAACTCATGTGCTATTTCATGGCTGCAAGTACTTATCTATCTTGGGGAGTCGAAGCGGGGGAAGAGAGGTGGAGAAACCACATACAGAAATCAAAATCTCTCTCGCTTTACACCTTATGTAATGTCGGAGGTCAGCAGGATTCCACAGGTGGCTAAGTCAACCCAAATATTGGCCTACTGTCTCTATCAGGGTTTTGAATGCAATTTATACACAGTGATATATAAGCATGTGCTTACAGCTGCACTTTTTAGCGAGAGTCTCCTCAAAAAGTAAAGCAGCATAAAAAACAAAGGGTTTTACTTCAGTTTGTAGAAGCTGTGATTAAAAGTCTCCGTGTTCCAAGTCTTTGTTGGATAGGATTGGAACACAGAGACTTTTACTTCCCTTTATAGTATTCACTTCAATACTATCATGAGCACAAAAGACAGTTCAAAATTTAACTCAAAACTGCAACTTTTACAACTGGAAGCATTCTCAAAGATTTGTTGTTTTACAATGGTGGAGAAACACATGGGATTTTAACTTGTGGAGAACAGCCTTTCCCTATAAATCACAGAGTAATCCGAAACCTAGAAACAACACAGGGGCTACATTTATGGATTTAAAACAGATGAAGAACAAACTTGCTCTTAACCCTTTCCCCATAATTTCTTCCATGTACAAAATGAAAACTAATACATACGATCTGTATAGAAATTAACATGGTAAAAAAAAATTGAAGTCAATACAATCCTGAAACCATCTAAAACCTCAGCTGTTGGACTAGCTTCCCTTAGGATACAAGTAAAGGATTGTCCTAATGTAGGGTATTGTAAAATAGTTAGAGCATAATCCACTATTCGGACTGTTCTTTCATCAACTTTTATTTAAGCAGTTTATCTTGTTGAGATTAGGATCTCTTTTATAAAGAAAGACCTGCCAAATGTAGGCCTCTGGTTTTGAATGTCAGGCCATATTTCACTGGGAAAGCTCTAACTAGCACCCTGTCGTCTAACTAGGAGGTTATAAACTACTTAAATCAGGCAAAAGGAGAATGAATACTAACAACTTAATATTTTCTCCAAATAAATTTGTAATAGGACAAAGAAAATACAAGGACAACTCATTTATTGTCTTTTCAGGCCTTCATGTATCCTGGTGTTTATTTCGCTTTTCATTGGGTCCTTTCCTCTGACCAGAGGCCCTTTACCAAGGAAAAACAACCTAAAATAAATTGGAATGAAATACCAATGCAAAGAGACTTCATGCGGTAAGTGTGGCCAGGGAGGGGCTCAGCCCCCATTCACATACATTCATTTCTAGGCATAATCAGGTGGTGAAAAGTAAAAATGGGCCAGCATGGAAGTAAAATGCCACTTCAAGTTAAGCCTCTGCACCAACAAAACTATCCTCTGGGGAATAAGGAAACTTTAACCAGCTGACCTAATGCTTGAGAAAGGGCACTTGAAAAGGAGAAGAATACGAAAGATAAAGTGAAAAAAAATGGCTTATTCTAATATAACTCATTCCAAGTGTACAATGCTCACTAGTTGTAAGCAAACCTTTATCCCTTTATTGGCCCCCATTCAGGAAAGCTTACTGTGCTATAGTCCTTCTTGGTTGATTAAAATAGTTAAACACCTGTTAATGTGCTTTCCTGAAAAGGTTCCAATCTAGAAAAAGAAATTGCTAAAAAGAAGCGAGATGCTCGCTTACATCTCTCTGAAAAGTAGTAGAAAATACCTTAACATTCTAAAAGCATCCCGCAGGCTAATTTACATTAGCATTTGTTACTGTCTGTCATTGCATTGCCCAAAGAAGCCAGTCATAATAGAAGGTCCATACTGAGATAGTTTAAGTATACATACACACAGACCCAGATGTGGTCCAGCCCCAGAGATTATCCAGCCTATAGCAACCGTGGTCTTTTGAGGTAGTTTTGTAAAATGTGTATATTTTGTAACTATATATTTAATATATTCAAGTGAAACTCAAATCAGTTGGCTAAAAAAAAAATTAAACATTTGTGTAAGAAAAAATACTTCAGGAGGTTTTGGAGCTTGTATAAAAAATCATCATAAAATTTATAAAACCTTCTACAAACAATCAGATCAAGTTTCAGTACCAAAATTTTAATCACTGGTCTAATCTATGACAATGCAAGGTCAACTACGAGTTCTAAACACCCTCAAAATAGTGTCTGAAAAAGTTCAGATCCAGATCTCAAATTGCAACACTTGAGCCCAATAGACCACATTTTCATAAGGCACCTAGGTTAAGGACAGATGTTACACATAAACTGGTTTAAGTGATCAGAAACTGATTTAAACCTGTAACAGAACAGAAGCTCAGTGCATATAAACCAATTTCAAACTGTCTGACACTGGTTTAAAATAAACCTGGTTGAATGTAATATCAGACTTAACTGATTTGGGTCAAACCATTTTATGAAACGTCTGTCCCAGACCCCTTCCTGGTTCAAGCTAACTTATAGTCCTCCAGCATCCCAGCATGTTTCCAGCCCTGAACTGTGCTGTGCTGTCTGTTTGAGCAAAGAAGGGTTTAGGGGGAAAGGGAGAGGTGGAAAGGCAGGGACTGCTCCCCCTCCCCTCCAGCAAACCCTGGCTGAGGTCTGGGGTCAGGGATGGGAGTTAAAACCACCATCCCCCAAGTATAGAGCTGCCCTGCTGCTAAACTTACTGAAACTTACTGTTGGCTGAGGCTGTGAACTACATATCCCAGAGATACCTGGCAGCAGGAAGAAGTGATGTGCAACCTTGCAGTGTCCTGATGCTGTGATTCTGGACTGCAAATCCCAGAGACCCTGGGGCCAGCAGGAAGAGGAAATGAACACACAGCCCATCCTGGCTATGTGCCAGAAATCCATGCTATAGTGCCCCCTGGCTTCTGGCCTCAGCCACTAAAGGCATGTGGCTGCATTGCCTGAATGGAAAGTGAATGTCTGTCCAGTTGTTTCTCAGTTTAATCTCTGCAGTTTAGACTAACCTGCAAAGACTGAATTGATTCAGCCTTGGGCTTTTTGACTGCCTGTACATAGCCCTAAAGATGCAGGTACATTAATTAAAGCTTAATACAGCAACAATGTGAATGTGAGATAAGCGGCAGCTTATTACAGCAGCCATTTAATAAAATGAATTTTTCATTTAGATCATATTTAACAAATTAAGTGCGTTATATAGTCATATTCCTCCTCTTCTGTGTTCATCCTGTTCCAATTGTAATGGCCTGTCAAGAACCAACTTGCAATTCTAAATCCCTGATTTTGCAAAAACTTATTTGGGCATATGAGGAACTTTTATGCATGACTAGTTTATTAAAACTGAAGTGTAGTACTGAAGTGTACAAAGATATACGTGTGCTGAAAGTACTGTAGAATCAGGGTTTAAATCTGCATTCAGAAGTCTTTTAAGGTGGCAACAAATTATTCACCCGAGCAAAATTTCAGATGTAAGTTTACAGATTCAATCAATAATCCTTTTGACAAATTTCCCCAAACATCTAAGCTTACTTTTGAGATATAATAGTTGAAGAACATGCTGTGTTACTGTAAAAAAACAGAAAAAGCTTTATGAGCTGATATGGTGAAGAAAGAAACCGGCTAGGGCTAAGAATTCTGGTATGGGAATTCCAATTCTTTCTATGGCTTCAAAGCATAAATCAGTTCAAGCAATGTATTGTATGGTCTAGTTGTTCCCTAGCAAGTTAGGTATAGAAAATAGAATGTATTTTAATTACTCAAAAATTGAATGCTTCCCAGTAATGAATTCAGTATACCTATATCTCTTAAGATAAGCTTTTCAAAGCAAAGCATTTTATGATGGTTTGATGCTGTAGACTACATATCATGAATACTCCTGTCTCCACTTCACACTATACATCTCACTTACTTCTTCCAAATGAGCATTAATTATGATGTTACCTGTCACCTACACTTAGCTCATCTTTCTTCCCCACCTTCAATTTTCTCTTTCTTCCTGTCAGAAATTTCTTTTCCACTAGCCCCTCCCATTTGCCCAATGATGATCTTCTATCCTATTTCCTGATGCCCCTTGTGCCTCCTCTCATCTCCTCCTTTACTCCTCTTCTTCACCTTCCATTGTACTCTGGCCCCAGCACAATGATCACATCACAAACACTCCCTCTTACTGCAAACATCACACTCTTATGCAGTTATTGGATGCTTTAGGCTCCTCATCTTAAAAAAATAACCTTCAACTCCACATGCCTTTCCCTCTCTTTACTGAATGCATCGTCTGGAGGTTTTCACCTGTAATCTTAGCTCTAATCTTAGATTTACCAACCTTCTATTGTTTATTAGGGGTGTGCGAAGTGGGCCCTATTCAATTCGGATTCAGATTTGGCCAGAATCACAGACAGCGATTCGATTCGTTGATTTGGATCACTGTCCCTGATTTGATTCAGCCAAATTCAAATCTAAAGCTTCGATGTTGATTCAGAAGATCAGGGATTCAGCCATAGACACGGCTTTAAATGTTTTTTCTACATACCTCAAGGTACCAGCACGGCTCGTGAATGCTGTGATCGTGGGGTGGACGGAGCATCCCGCAGAAGCACAGGGCCCCCCCCAGCGTGCTTGGCAGTGAACCTGGGAGTACTTCCAGTCCACTTCTGGGTCCACCGGGGAGCACACTGGGCCCCCCCGGCTTAGCAATTGGCCACAGGGGGACCCTGGGTGCCCCCCACCCCGACCAAGGAGGCACCAGTTGCCAAGCTGGGGGTGGGGCATGGGGGAGCCCCCCTGGGCGCTCCCTGGCAGACCCAGAAGCGGACCAGAAGTGCTTCTGGTCCACTTCCGGGTGTGCTGCCAAGCATGCTGGGGACCCTCCTCCCCCTGCGTTTCTGTGAGACACTGCATGCACCCCAACATTCACAAGCCACCTGTAACCTAGAGGTATGTAGAAAAAACATTTAAAGCTGTGTCTATGTCTGAATCTTCAAATCTTTCTGAAACCCTAAAAATCAATTTGGAGAGATTTGATTTGATTTGGAAAGATTAAAGGGTTTCATAGTTTCATAGTAGTTAGGGGTCAGAAGGGACCTAAATAGATCATGTAGTCTGACCCCCTGCCACTGGCCGGAGCACATGCTGGGATCACACGACCACAGATAGGTGTTCATCCAACTCTTTTTGAATTTACCCAAGGAAGGAGCAAGGACCATTTCCCTAGGAAGTTGGTTCCAGATCCTAGCCACCCTAACAGTGAAATAGTGCCTCCTAATATCTAACCTGAACCTATTCTCCAGCAGTTTCTGGCCATTGTTCCTCGTCACCCCAGGTGCTGCTTGGGGGAATAGGACCCTTCCTATTTGCTGCTGATCTCCTTTACCAATTTTGTAGGCAGCCACCAAATCCCCCCTCAGCCTTCATTTGCTGAGGCTGAACAAGTTCAGGTCCCTCAGCCTCTCCTCGTAGGGCCTGCCCTGTTGCCCTCCAACCAAGCAGGTGGCCCTCCTCTGAACCCTCTCAAGGCAGGCCACATCCTTCTTAAAGTGCGTGCATCCTTCTTAAACTCCTGTTTCAATTCGGATTCAGAGATTTGGCCACTGAATCAGACCGAATCTCCGCCGAATCAAATCATGGACCAAAGCTTTGCATAGCCCTATTATTTATAATCCACTGAAACTGCTCTCAAAAGGTCCCAATTACTTTTTCCTTGTCAAATATCACACTGGTATGCCCTCCTTTTCATCCTCCTCGATGATCCTGCCTTCGACAAGTTTGACTCCATTTTTGAGTCTCCTTGGCTTTCATTACTGTCCTTTCCTGTTTCTCCTGTAGCCTCTCTACCCGACTGCTTCTTCAGCACATCTTTTGGTGGATCCAATTCATCCCCTACTTTAGTTTTCTATGGTGATCCTTCAGGGTTCTTACCTTGTTCCCCATCTCTTCATCCGTACTTTGTTTCATGGCAAATCCACCCACAAACAATAATTCAAATGTCTTTCCTAAGCTAACAACTCACAAGTCTCTCTCTTTCTTTCTCTTCCAGAATCGTCTTCCTCAGTCTTAACAAAAAACTTGGCATTTCTATTCAACAGGTCCTTGGCTTTCTCTGCCAAGGTGAAACGCCTTCAGAAGATTCAGACACAGAGGTGGCAGTTGCTCCTTCCCGGCACACCTTTTTATTTTGTTTTGCTTTCCTCCTCTGTATCACTTATTTAGTTATGGAGATCATTTACCAAAGTTTACATAATGTCATTGTTGTTTGTTACATAAGTAATTATCAGTGACTAACCTCTTCCACTAGTTGAAAAGTACATTATTTTCTGATAGGAGTGAATTGTAACTTTTTAAATATTATAATTATCTAAGTTTCATGTAATATAGATTTACAAACTGCATGAGAAAGTGGCATCTGTCCTGGTATACATCAGATCATCCTAATTATACTGCAGACTTGTTTATGAGCAGTGCATGCATCTTAAATCCTATTTCCAGGCCCATGAAATATCTTTGTAGTGAGACTATAGGAACAGACATTAGTATCCTGTGATAATATGCTGATGCAATTTCATTGCTAATATCCTTTTGCCTCAAAGTTACTACATGGGCCAGGATATCACCCAGTCACACTGTAAATGGCAGCTGTTACAAACTAGTTGAGTTTGGTGGTTGTCTAGGCAAAAAGAAAAATTAGGTCACAATCCTGGATAGAAAGAAAAAACACATCACAACAGTGGCTGCTAACTGGCAACCCTGTTATCTGTCTCCAGGACCAAGAACTGAATGATGTTTTTAGGTCACCCTAGATCTGTGCTTCCCAACCTTTTTTATACTGTGGACTGACACAGAAGTGGGACAGGGGGAATGGAGCCAACTTCCTCCCTCCTGGGGCTGCCCTGCCACCCAGCTTTAACCCCGCACATGACTGCCAGCGGTGGAAGCTGCTTGCCCAGGCAGGCAGACAGGGGTCTGAACAGGGAGCTCATGCCACAAACCGGCAGCCAATTCTTTGTGGCCTGGTACCACAGCCTGGTGGTTGGGAACCTCTGCCCTAGATGTTTGTTGGCAAGTAAGACATTATAAGCATATGTTATACTGCTGCTTTATTTTGGTAGCAAGAGCCAGCATGAGGCTTTATAGATTAGTGGCACTGCACTCCAAGTAGGGTTTAATGGGAGGGGTGAACTATGTGCCCTGTGAGTAAGCAGAGAAAATCAGCTTCCAACATCTCTTAAGAACTCTTGGGACCAGATTTTTTTTTTTTTTTATAAGTATTTTGGCACACAGAGATGCAGAAAAGTACCTAGCTGCAAATGCATTTTTGCATATTTTACTAGGTGCCTATCTATCTTGTGAATGCCTGTATGTTTTTACAAAAAAATAGTCCTAAGATTCATACAGAAAACTTTAAATGACCTCAAACTAAAACCAGAAACAAATTCATTTTTTAGTTTAGAAAAAGGTTAAATAACATTTTCCCCCTGTTTTTAAGCCAACACTTAAAGCACAAGCACTAAAACGCCACAAGAAAAGCTGTTCTCCCAGAATTTCTAGTATGTCAGAGGCAGAAAGGACCAAGACACTCACGTGAAACCCTGTTCCCACAACATTTTTGAACCCAAGTTTGTACACTCATAAGTCTAGATGATTCTAAAAAGACTCCATATGATACGGTGTTTACCTCTAGCATTCAGGCTAAGTACAGGCAGTCAAAAAGCCCGAGGCTAAATCAGTTCACTCTTTGCAGGTTAGTCTAAACTGAAGAGATTAAACTCAGAAGCAAGTGAACAGACATTCATTTTTGATTCAAGAAACGCAGCCACATGCCTGCAGTAGCTCAAGCCAGAAACTGGGAGGCACAAGAGTGTGCCTCTGAGCTTGCCAGTCACTCTCAAAGGGAAGGGACTGAAGCTCCAAGGCTTTTTCTCACTCCCTGTTTGAGGGGAGGGGGTGTGGCCACACCCCCTGTTCTCCGCTCAAGAAGGGTGTGGGGACAACACCCTGGGACTGCCCCCTCCCCCCCTGCAAACCCTGGCTGGGGTCCAGAACCATGGAGGGGTTTTAAACCCCCCTTTGCCATCTCAGTGCACTGGCCCCAGCCCCGGGCATGACCACACCCCCTGCTCTCAGCTGTGTGCATGTGCTCTGGTAGATTTGATGCTGCTGAGGGGCTGGAGCCTTTGCAATGTGCCTCTCCCTGTAAAGTAGGGGAAGGCTGCCATCTAATAACTTCAGGTAACCTGTCTGCACTTTACCAGCTATACTCTATCACCAGGTCAATATTCCCCCTTCCCCCCACCTACCTGTCTCACACCCACTGTCTCCCATTTCCTCTGACCCTCACTGCCACGCATTTACATTTTCACAGACCTGCATTTTGCATATTGGCTTCTATTTTACCCAGGACAGCACACAAACACCAGCAGACTCTACGCCTGAAAAGGGGTATCTGTGCCCGAAAGCTTGCAAAGAACAATTTTTCAAACTATTCAGTTGGTCTAATAAAAGATATCACAACTACCCAAAGAACCAAAGCTGCTTCTCACACTCTGCCTCTGTGGGCGGACACAAGGCACTGGGATCTGACTGTTTGATGCCAGTTCAAGTGACAGTGGAGACAGAGAGCTGAGACAGAACAGGAAAGAGGAAACCTGCTGCAAAAGAGATGAATGAGGGCAGAGAAAAGACAAAGTAACACTGGAGAAGAGAATACCTTTGAGGAGGAGAATATTTGGCTGGATAAAACGAAAGATACAGTGAACTATTTTCTCTGAATGTGAGTAATGAATCTAATTTGCTACTGTAGCTAGCGGGAAAGTTCAGGGTTTGCCACTCGAGTGGAGAGCTCGGTTTCCTACTCCCACCCCCTTGTGAGCCAGTCCCCATGGCTCTGGCTAGGGAGCAGAGGGGCAGGGCCAGGCTTGCTCTGCTTGAGAAGACAGCCCAGCCCAGCCCGGGGTTGCAAAGCACCCTGGGATGGTGGGAGATTGTGACTCAACTTGAACCAGGGAGGGGTCTGGGACAGAACTTTCATAAACCGGTTTGATCCAAATCAGTTAAGGCTAATACTACATTCAACTAGGTTTATTTTAAATCAGTGCCAGCCATTTTGAAACTGGTTTATATGCACTGAGCTTCTGTTCTGTTACAGGTTTAAACCAGTTTCTAATCACTTAACCCAGTTTATGTGTAACTTCTGTCCCTAGTCTCACTGTTTGATATTCACTTCCTTTAATTGCAGGGCTTAAATCAAAACAGTCTCTTGAATAGAGGATCAGTAAACTTCACAATAAGTTTACATACAGCAACAGGTCTCTCTGCACCTGATCTGAAGGTGTGTCTTTGTTCTGCTTTGAGTGCAAATTCAAGCACAGCTGAGCTTTCTTTCTTTTCTTATTGCAACTTTCAACATTGTCCTCTTCTAAGAAGATGTGTGTGTGCATGTGTACGCACTTAGAGATAAATTAGCAGAGTATTAAGAAATGTATGTGTGCACTTACAGATAAATTAGCAGAGTAAAGATAGGCAAAATATATGTTTGGTTACATAATTAAGCCGTCAAGTTGCCTGTGTTTCTAGGTAAGTTTATTTTACTTTTTGAAAGGGAAAGAAAGTGTTCTTGAAGTGTTCTGTTCCTCACAGGAGACTTTTGAACTGCTATCTTCATAAACAAAGATTAACAGAGAGCCTTAGGAGGATAATATGTATGCAGTAAGGTCCAAGAAAGCACTTAAGTACATGCATAAATACTTTCCTGAATTTGGGACCAAGTAGATGATCTTGTGATGCATATGTTGAAAAAGAACTGGAGTGGAATAAAACAATAAATTCAGTCTAAGATAGATAGCATTGAAGTATGCACTAGTAAGTATTCCAGGCAATGGATGCCGAAGCTGAAGCCAGCTCTTTAGAGTACAAAGAACTGTTTTAAGAGCTATATTGCTTTTTTCTTCCATATCTAGGACATTTGACATTGGGATACAGTTAGCAGTTTATGTAATCAGTTATCAATTCCTTTGTCAAAAGCCAATATTTTGCTTTACATTTACATTGCTACCTTGTTGGCCACTAAGGGTCTGATAAGTTCTGACCCATTTTATTACAGGTTAAATCAAATGTATGGATATGCTTTAATATTTTTTGTCATAATAGCTTTTTACAGTATAAAATGGGTGGAACAAAATGGTTTACAGCAAATATATGTGCCGATTCTTTTCAACACAATGATGCATAGATTATTCAATAAATGTGGAATTTAACTTCATTTGATGTAAATGCACACGCCACAAAAGCATATTCATATTTTGCTGTGTACAGACACCTAGCAGCTTTAACTAGCGATCAGAATGGTTTCCTTTATGGGCATACCCTTCCTGGGTTATTGTAGGCCTCTTTTACTGAGCTGCTGTTTCCTTGCTTGTTCATTTTAAGTGTGCTGAAATATTTGCTTTGAAATGCATTAAAGAAATGCATTAGGGTTGTTGGTTGTAGCCGTGTTGGTCTAAGGACATAGGCAGACAAGGTTCTTCAGGTAAATGTGGTGCATGACATTTTGAAAATGAGGACAAAACTTTTGATGCAGTATTTTAAACTTTTAACATTTGTTAAATGTTTAAGTCCACCAAGTATTACACCAATTTGAGACAGCATTTCAGTCTAAGGATAACATCTACTGTGTTACATCCTCAGTTACTAGAAAAGTCTTAAAGTAAGATATGGAGAATATGAAAAGATTAAACAATTTCACTGATTTAAAAAGAGGAAGGATTTACCTCATATCACCTGATCCACTCTAGCATTTGTTTGTCTGCAGCATCCTGTAGTAAGTGGAAGCTAAACTGAAGAGTTTAACCCTGAATAAAACAATTGCTAGGTTATCATGGCTTAGCTTCAACTTACTGAGGAAGAAAGTAGACAGATGAGCTAGTCATGTTAAATCAACCTGATGTGCAGTAAGTCTCCCTCTTTCCCCCCCTTTTATTAACTTTATTAATAACTTCAATTTATCAAAAAAACAGATTTGACAAATAAAGTTACATCCAATCCCCTAAATAATAAAGAAAGATATCTATCGTCCATCAACAGTGCCATCTTAACTCAAGTCAAGCAGTCTTCTGTTCTTTTCTCTCTCTGCCTTTCAGTCTTGGACAGTCCCTTTATATTTCTGTCATATGTTAAGGTTTTATGCTTCTTCATCGCTGTAAAATCATTCACCCCTCTTTCTCCTAGAACTCTTCATAATACAAATCTCAGTATCTTCTACTCATCTCTGTTTTTAAATTTAAAATTTACTCCAAATTTTTTCTCAAGTGTTAGCTCATAGAGCTACACAAAGCTCTTGGGTCAGAGGCAATATCTTTTATTAAACTAACTAAATAGTAGAAAAACAATTCCTTTCTTTGCAAGCTTTCGGGCACGTACACCCTTCATCAGGCTGAGGAGAATCCGAAAATTGTAAAAGTCTTCCTAGGTAGAAAATAAACTCCATTCTGCACAGGGGAAGTAGAGGCTGCAAGTGTATTCCCCTGGGAATCTTGCACTTTCCTTCACTATTCAAAAAAGTTTCTCAAATGTTCTGGTTTAGAGGCAGGAGATGATTTTTTTTTTGTTAAAGCAAATTCCAAAAAATTCCACCAAATTTACAGTAAGTACTGTATCTTTTTTTTTACTTCTTCCAGGCAAAACACTGATTTGATAGGACAACCTTTCCATTACTAAAACTTTCCAAATTTTTCAAAGCCATTCAGTGATTTTAGGGGTGTCACTTCTCTCCAAGGATTTTGCAATTGTAATTCTTGCAGCCACTAGAAAATGAGCAATCAATTCCTTATGACTTTCATGTTGCAGAGCTCTCGGGAAGGTTCAATAGGAGCACTAAGGGGTTATCTGATAGTTGGCATCTTGTAATTTCCCTTGCCATGTCTCCAACCTTATTCCAGAACAGTTTAATTCTGGGCCATGTCTACCATGTGGTAGAATCCTCCCAACTGACCACGCTGTCTCCAACATTTTCCTGTTGCTGTACCATAATTCCTATCCCACTTTTAACTAGGCAAAATTGTCTATACTGTAAGATTCAGTACTGAGGTATAATCATTATTCATCTTGCCTTTGTACCACAAACCCCTCTATCCAAGAAGGTCACTGGCAGTGACAATCCAACTCAAGATATCTTGGGAGCCAAAAGCATAAGCCTCTACTCTCTGAACAACCACTGTCTGGTTCAAGTCTGGAGCCAAGTAATAAAAACTGGTCATTCAATTAGGAAAGGGGGATAGATCCATGCTGTGTAAGCATGGGTTACATCTGCATTACAGTATATGTATTTATATGCTGGGCTGGGAGGAAAACCTCGTATGAACTATCTGCGGTGGTCTCTTCTTTAATGCTTTTATGCAATTTTCCAAATGTTCTTCTCTCAACATCACCAGCCCATCATCAGTGAATTATACTTCTCAACACCTTTGTGATGTGAAAAAGTATCATTATTCCAGTTGTGTAGATGAGGTTTTGAAGCACTCAGAAATTAAGTGACTTGTCCAAGGGGACACAAGAATTTTGTGGCACGGCCAGGAACCCAGAGTCCAACAAAAATCTCTAAACAGTTAGGTTTGTTTCAGAGTTCCTGTAAAAAAGTATATGTGTACAGGACATATACCTAGTACTGTATGGTGCTATTTATCACCATATGCAACAGGCATTCTTTAGTAATAAGCAATCTAGCCAAAGCAAGACAAAGAGGGAAGTTTGATCCTATTGAAATAAAAAAGAACAAGCTCTCTTCTCTCAAGACTTTACAAGTTACAGTGGTAATAAAATTTTGGGAAAAAGTGATCTGATTTCTGAGATAAAATGTGTTTAAGGAAGACTAAATAGTTCTTGGAACTATATCTGTCTTTAGAAGAGATATGCAGGGTCTGACATGGTGTTAGTTGCATATTAATTTTAAAACTGGAAATAATAAAGCTGGTGTTGCCAAGGTGGAAAAAATATACTTTAAGATGTTTCAATTGTATCATAAACTTTCAGCCAGAAAAAGAGACTGATGGAATTTTGAAAGCATTTTTTTGTTTTTCTGTACACCCTGAAGTAAATGCACGATCACTTCTTCTAATCAGCTCTTGGAGCAGAACAGAAAGGCAGGAAAAATCACAACAACAACATATTCTAGAATGATTTTTTTTCTCATCTTCATACATTCAGTGAAGGAAACTCCTCTTCTATTTAGATAAGCTGTTTCCTGCCCTACTGAGAGAAATCTTGGCCTATTAAAGTTAATAAGAGTTTTACTAATAACTTTAATGAGGTAGAATTTTGCCCATTATCTTCAGGTACCCAGGTAACTGGTAGTGACAATCCAGAGGTTGTTACTAAAATATATATGATTTTAGAAAATACTCAAAACATGGTGAACATAATTTTAGGAGTGCAGTGGGGGGAATGAACATAAGCCTCAGAAGTGGTAAGAATCCTGACTCTTTGGTACTTTGCTAACATTTCTACAACATTTATGTTCAAGTCTCCTCTTGCAATTCATAGTTTCATAGTTTCTAGGGTCGGAAGGGACCTAGGCAGATCATCTAGTCTGACCCCCTGCCATGGCAGGAAAGAGTACTGGGGTCAAACGGCCCCAGCAAGATGGTCATCTAACCTCCTCTTAAAAACCCCCAGGGTGGGAGCCTGCACCACCTCACTTGGAAGCTGGTTTCAGACCCTGGCCGCCCTGACCATGAAGTAGCGCCTCCTGATGTCCAACTTGAACCTTCCCTCCGCCAGCTTGTGACCGTTATTCCTGGTCACTCCTGGCGGCGCTCGGGGGAACAGGGACTCCCCCAGTGCCTGTTGATCCCCCCTGACTAGTTTATAGCAGGCCACAAGATCCCCCCTCAGCCTTCTCTTCTGGAGGCTGAACAGGTTCAGGTCCCGTAACCTTTCCTCATAGG
>NW_005842015.1:2074906-2077736 GCF_000455745.1 Alligator sinensis
CCCCTTGAACACCCGGCTCTCCTCCCCTCTGAGACTTCAGCGCTTCTCCAACTATCCTCCTTAGCTCGTTGAAGTTTGCCCTCCTGAAATCTGGGGCCACAGCCTGACTGCTTGCCTTTGCCACCTTGCGCTGAATGGTGAATACCAGCAGGCAGTGGTCACTGTCACCCAGGGGGTCAAGCACCCACAGCCCCCTCACCAGGTTGTCACCCGTGGCCAACACCAAGTCCAACAAGGCATCCCCCCTGGTGGGGCTGTGCACCTCCTGGGTTAGATGAAGGTCCTGGACTCTGCCTAAGAACCTACAGGAGCACTCAGACCTGGCTGACTGCTCCTCTCAGCAGATGTCTGGGAAGTTCAAGTCCCCCATGACTACCACATCCTTAGCCTTCGCTACCTCGGTGAGCTGACCCAAGAATTCCTGGTCAAGCTCCTCTCCTTGGTTGGGTGGTCTATAGTAAACTCCCACCATTAGGTCCCTTTCCCCTCTTTTGCCTTGAACCCTAATCCAAAGCACTTCAGAGTGCTTCTCCCCTGACAATTGTTTATATCCTTGAATGCTTTGCTAATAGAACAGATGACTTCCTCTGTTCTCTGATATAATAAGAAATCCAATAGGGAAACTGATTGTTGAGTTAAAGATGTATAATCCAGGGATGTCAAACACACCGTGCTCCTAAAGGGGCTGAGAAAGCGAGGACAGGGTGAACAGGGGCTGCCACCAACATCCAGGGTACGGAGTCCTGATAGGGAAAGGCATCAGTGGCAAGGGATGAGCAACAGCTTCGTTAACCCCTGGCTCCCTGATGCCATTTACGCCGCTGCCGCTACTCATCCCACCACTGGAGATGGGTGTGGATCTGGCCTGAGAGACCCAGTGGTCTGGATCTGGTGTTGCAGGTGCCAAAGTATTTTGATACCCCTGTTGTTATTCATGCCAGACTAACAGATTAGCTGTGCATGAGAATATTTTCCTTTCCTGTCTATACCGTTTAAGCTTCCTTCTGACAAATCACATGGAAAGAAGGATGATACTTGAAAAATAACCAGTAGAAAAAAAGAACATAGATGGGCGCACCTGAACTTTCATATCCTATTTTATATGGCCAAATTGCCTCTAAAGGCAAGGGAATTAAATTGTGAAGCAAGACGCACATAAAATTGCCTTGTTTAGTGTATGAGCCAGTGTCAACTGGTAGACCTGTGGACCACCCCTGTTTATAAAGATACTTGAAAAACTGAACATTTTTTTCTTTTAAGAACCAAAAAAGGAAAGGGGTGGCTACTACAGGGAGAAAGCGCTGTCCTGTGGTTACAGCTAGAGGTGAAGAGCCACAGGTTCTAAACTCTGCCAGGAAAAATTTCAGGTGAGTTTTAGATATACAGAATTTGTAATCTATCCTTTTCTACTAAATCTCCCTCATTTGAACAGAAGGCAAGGCAGGGTGACACCTTAGGCTACGTACAGATGTTCAAAAAGCCCCTGGCAGAAGTACTCTATCACACTTTATTTAAATCCCTAAAAGTTACAGCGGGAGCGAATGGAACAAACATTCGCCCTTGGTTTGGGGGGGGGGGGGCCCCTTTTTGTTGGGGGGGGGGGGTTAGCAGTAACTGCCTGCACTAGCTGAGGCCAGCAGCTGAGGGTGCTCCTGCACACCTCCCCACCTCCCAGGAGGGAGATTTGCTCCTCTCCCTTGCCCTGCCCCCACCCCCACCCTGCAAGCTGGGGTCCCCATCACAGCTTGCTGGCTGGGATCTTGTGGGGGGGGGGTAGCAGATTGTGACAGGTCTGTACCGCAGGGGTCTCCCTTCCCTCTGACCTCAGTTCCAGCACGGTGAAAAGCTGGGCTGGGCAGCCTCGCACTGTAGCTCCTGGCTGCAGCTGTCAAGGGTCTTGGTGGGGACCAGGCCAGGTCCACATGGCAGAGAGGCTCTGTTCCTCCCCCTCACAACTTGGCCGTGCAGGGAGGAGACAGAGTCTTTTCTGTCTCCTTTCTGTGACAGCCTGGGGGCAGGGCTGGGCCAGTGCTCACCCAGAGCAGAACACTGGCCAAGGCTAGCAAGCCACTCAGCAAGGGGCCCCTGGGATGCCAGGGGAATGTGACCTAACTTGACTTGCAATGGATGTGATAGACATTTGATAAAGTGCTCTAACTAAAGCTTTATCCATCACTCATCCAATGCTTTAGTCTGATACCACATCCAGCAAGAAGTAGGATCCATCATTTTTAAAGTGCTTTATGTGCCATGAATATCTGTTCTGTTACTGCTTTGAAGCACTTTCTGATAAGTGTAACATCTGTGCTTAGCCTTTGAGACTAACTAGTTGAGAAATGTATCACCTTTCATAGGCAACAGCTTGCTTTGTCAGATACTATGAAATGAACAGTGAATTTCTAAAGATCATAGGGCTGAAAAGGGACCTCAATGGTCATTTAATCCAGCCCACTGCACAGATGCAGGATTTGCTATTCTTGAACCATCACAGACAGATGCCCATCCAGCCTCTTTTTGAAAGCCAGCAATGAGAGAGATTCCACAACATCCTTAGGCAGGTTGTCTAATAGATTTCAAATCCATTTGGAAAAAAAAAAAACCAGCTAAGAAAGCAGTTGCATATAAAACAACTATTTTACCTTCTTTACTGAAGTCACTTTTCATATTTTATTTTAGTGGCTGATACTTTGTAGTTAAAGTAGTTATTTTACCCTCTCATAGGATCTTAATTTAATAGATTTTTTTTCTTTAAACAGTGTTCCCACACAAGTACTAAATACAATGTTTTGAAGAAGATCCTGCTTTTATCAAAATTGGATCATCTTCAGCA
>NW_005842015.1:2077767-2085147 GCF_000455745.1 Alligator sinensis
TATCCTTACTAGGATCACTAATGTGAAAGGGAAGAAGAGCTGCAGTCTCTGTTCATTACCCCAAAGCTGAATTGACTTATGCACAGTGGACATTGAATATACTGTTCAGGCAGGTGTTTTAGTTATGTAGATATTCCTGCAGAATGTACTGTATTTGCTTTTCTCAAACACATGTAGCTAGCAGATTTCTCATTAAATTCACTTATAATCAGTTTAAGCAACCCATATTCAGCAGAGGTAATCTGAATGAGTGATTTGACAGAACATAACATTTTCACAAGTGCACAAGCAGAAGAGCATAACCTTGCTATAAGACCCTTGTCCAATTCTTTAACAGGCTGCAAAAAGGATATTATGCATGCCACTGGACTACATAACTTTTCTGCTACTAAAGGTATAAAATATCACAACACCAGAAAGCACTATGGATTTCTTACTGTCAACATTAGCTTGAACAAAGGATTTGTGTGAAAGATCTTCCTTTAAAGCCTCATTGCTAAGAGTAAAACATTCATGCCATGCATACAGGAGATTTTCACAGCGTTGAGTTAACTTTTAGGTCACTAGACAAGACTATACTTTTGACAACTATGGTGTTACCAAACCTAAGTATTCAAAGAGGATAAATCAGCTTCCCTCTTGCCAGTTACAAATGTGGGGCCCTTAACATTTATGAATGATTTGTTGGGTTTTTTAATTCGTTTTCTGGTGTTTAAGCCTTGAGAGTGCACCCTGAACATACTTTCAAGATTTCCTCCATGATTATTTTTACATGAAAGATGAAATTCTTACATAAATCACTTTGAACCTAGAAGTTGAAGCTTTAGTTAAACAAATAAACAAACAAAAAAACCCCTTAATCATCAAGTGTTGTGAGACCTATGATGAAGTGGGAACTCGGAAGTGGGAAACACAAAGCCCTGCATTGCATGGCTGGGGTTGGGTAGGTGAACGAGGGCACCAGCATTCTTTCCAATTCTAATTCCTTCCCTGCCACTTAGTGTAACCAGAAAGAAACAAGGCAAGACAACTCCATTGGTCTGGAAAACTCCAGCTACTTTACAGGCCTAATGGCTCCAAAGTAATACCATCTGCTAGTTAGCATACATGGTCTCCTGTGGTTTTCAGTCCTCTGTGCCTGGTGTTACATTAATTCCTTCACAAAATTCTCACCAGGTACCAAACACAGTCCACAAGAGCACCTTAGGCCAACTGGCACTAGGCCAGCAGGTAGATTTTCTCCTTTAAAATCTGGGTTTCAATATTAAGGGCAGGATTTTGCCAACTCATGATGTCACACATTTCTCACAAACCAGGACTTAGGCAGCTGTAGGACAAAGCCTTGACACATCCTGGCCATGGGGACCCTGGGATTGGGGAGAGGTTTCTCGATCCCAGGGGGGGCCCCCGGAGTGCCAGGACCTTAAAAAACCCACATGTGCAGCCCAGCTGCACATGAGGTTTTTTGACCTCCCAATACAAGCAGGTTCGGGACTAACCCCAGTACAATCCCAGGGCTGGGACCAATAATCAGATGATAGTCAATCTGAGTCCTGGGACCCACTGAAGTCTCGAACTGACCCTAGTGTGTTCCCAGAGTTGGAACCAGCCATCATGGCCCTGGGCTCCCCCTGCACTGGCAAGTAGTAATGGACTGATTGGGATCTGCTCCCTGATCCCAAAAAAGCACGTCCTGCCCTGCGTGTGGCATGTCAAGAGATGCAATTGTTAGGATTGGGGATCATGCCATTAAATGAACGTGTGCCCAGGGCCTAAGAACCAGAGACAAAATTCTGATAATTTAACCAATAAGACTCTAATCCTGCAAACCCGCGATGCTTAGCTTTAAGCATACATATAGCTTCATTGGCTGCAATAGGGCAACATCTCACGTAAGGAAAGTTAGGCAGCTGCATAAGGTTGGTGTCTATACTTTTTCACTTTCTCAGAGGAGAAACAAACAGCTTATTATGGCACTGCTTTAGAAAAAAATAGTGTTAGTATTATTAATAACTAAATGCTGGGCAAAATTCCTAATGTTTGTACAACATGGTATCAACTGGAAGGGCACCATATGATCACTGAGCTTCATTCTGCAAAGCGTTTCTCAATTTTTTTGAAAAACCCAAACTCACCAAACCCAGATTATTGTCACTGTTTAAAGTGTCCACGGTTACAAGAGTCAGCCTATTGCAATTTACATTGCTCAGAGCCAATGCTAAGAAAACTCTGTACTCAATCAAGGCAGCATCATGAACTACCATACTTCTTTCTGGAGATTTGAGACGCGACAAAAAAGCAGCCAAAACCTCAAATCAAAATTCCCTGGGTTTCTTAAAATGAACCAAACACTCCCAGCTGTTGCCCTTAAAGACATTCATTTGCATGTTGCAGAGACAGAAAGACATAAAATAAATTGCTACAATTTAACACCTTCAACTTTTTGGAAATTACAAGTATGAATCCCAATTTCATAGATGAATTTTTAAGACTAAAACCAAAGATCCCTGAAAAGTGGCAACCTTGGATTCCAATCACAATTTAAGTGATTTGATCTCATTCTTAAACAACTTGCAGGATGTCATCCTGTTCACCAAATGTTAACTTTTAATCCATGAAAAACAAGTTTCCATTTGAACAGCAGGGTGCTGCTGACAACTGATCAGAATTCCTGCAGTATTTTTGTCCACTCATCTTACAGCAAATAATATGTTCTATTTTATTCTAACTCACACATTATTCACAGCAGAGTTTTGGGGAAGAGTCATCCTTCAGAGAAGTGTGTACAATGAAGTGAACTGAAGAAAATACTGGTTCTCTCCTGCTAAGTTTCAATGTTATAAACAGCTACTGGTGTATTGGTTTGTCAAGCTTTTGCACTGAAAAAGGTGAGAAGACAAAATCCTGGTTTGGCTTGACCTAATTTGGGGGTTTCTTGTGAATTTAGTGGCAAACTAAGGCCTTTACTGGGCAGCAATCATTGAACATATTAGAAAACAGAAGCTAAGGATTAACCTCTCATTAAAACTACTGTTGACCTTATGGGAGTGATTATTTATTAGTCAATGAAAATCTTGGCATAACCTCACAGCTCATATAGCTATTCAGGTTTATTAGCAAACCAAAAAAAAAAAATCACCAAGAGTTAATGTTATTAAATCACTCAATACTTTAATGTTGTTTGTGTTACCCTGTAAAGCATCATGTTATCCAGGAGGCAATTAAGATTTAAAAGTATATTAAATTTATTAATCTAATTATTACTGGTCATTGATTTGGTGACCATATTAAAAAAAAAAGACTGAACAAGCTATCTTTGTTTTGTCAGAAGAGCAGGAAATTTTGTTTAGAACACAGAGTTAAAAAGTAAGGACTTGGTTTTATTCAGATGCTTGTGGAGCACCACATTTAAATCTGAGAGAGATTATGAGAAAATTTGCTGCAGGCTGTCAGACCTCATTAAGTTAATGGAACTGGTAAATTGGCTCATTTCCAGTACATTGTAGAAAGAAAAGTGTTTTCAGCTAAAGAGTGAAGGGGATCCAGTTTCGCTTTGGCAGCTCAAGGAGATTATTAGCTATAAATAATAGCTGCAGTGAAATGACTTATATGGCACTGCTTGATTAAAATGAATGAGGGGGAGACACAAAATCCTGAAGTTTTAAAATAAATTATACAGTCTCCTTGTTGAACTTAATCTAGAAAAAGCTATTTGTATACATTTCTGTTAAAGGCACTGGCAATTATATAGCTGACCTTAATGTCTTCATAAAAAGCTTTACTACAGCTAAAATCACCAACAGAGTGAAAACACTTCATTTGAAATGGACTTAAAATTCTATGGGGAAAAAAAGAGAGGGAGGTTGTTAGAATATTGATTGTTCAGCCCACATTGCTGATGCATCAAGACATGCAGCACAGAGGTTGATCGTCTCTCTCTGTAGTATCGCTGACACTATGTCTGGAAAACCACATACAACTATATGCCTCAACAGTGGGAAAAACGTCAGTACCAAGAAGGGATTCAGAGCACAACAATTAAAGTGTTGGATAAAATTATGAGACAACCCTTAATTTTGTTTTATACTGTACCTGTGTTTTAAACAACTCTGAAAATGAGGGAAAGGATAATTATAGTCAAGTACACAATACTGAAGATGGAAAATATCATCAAGCTGATCCCAGAGCATATAATGAACAATACCTAATATTAAAAGAAAGGAAATTTTCCATAGGCATACTCAACCTAACAGTGATATTTATGAGACTGAAATAGCCTCCCAAAGGAAACAGTGGAAGATCCATTGGTTGAGTGATGTAATCCTAGATTAGACAAAACACTATGAAATATACTATAGAGAACTTCCTGCCTTGGCAGAGACGGACATGACAGCTTAATAGGGCTTGTCCTGCTCCAGATTCCAAGTCTACAAAATGTCTTCAAGGAACAGTGTGCTGGGTATTTTCACTCCATCATTAACTAATATGAAGAGCTTCGGGTCAATCTAACACATGGAATACTTACCAGATCCTACCCCCAAATGCTATTGAAATTGCAGACAGTGCATTGGCTCCTTTGGGAGCCAATGTGCGTTTTCAAGTTTCTTGTGTTGAGAGCACAACACATAATATTAAGGTCTTGATCCTAAATCTTGCTTCTGAGTAATCCTATCAAATGAAGGTGTTTCCACACCACCGGTGAAACTTTCAAGTTGAGATTTAACAAAATATTGAACAAAATGAGCAACATACCCACATTTCAAACACTCTCATGTTTTGCTCTTATTGAGATCTGGGTCTGGATTTGGGCTTCAGACATTCCCAGTGTTTGGGATTTGGATCTGAGTTCTTTTTTCAGGCTTACCTCTGCTTACCACTGCTTTCAAGATGGACAAGTACTCTCTTATTCTTCTGCGGTAATTTGAACATTTGTGAAAGATGCTGATTCACAGCACTGGAAAATGGGGTCCTGTGTTTCATGTAGACATTGGCAAAAGTAGTTCAAGCTCTCCTCATATCATCTTTTTTGTCCCTCTATCTTTTTCCAAAGAGTCATAGCTACTTAAGCAAAATGTGGGTCAGCCTCCATCTATTCAACCTGTGTTTTCTTTACTGAAGCTGCCAGCGATGGTAGCATTTCACATGACAGAGAGAAATGCAGACCCATCAGCTTCAAACAGGAATGACTAACTCATTTCACATAGGCTGCTTCATATTGATTTGGGCCAAATGCAAACCTGTTACCTAGATCTAAAATATCACCAGTTTCCCCAGGCTTCCCGCCCCACTGGGTGTGTAAGCATTTCAGTATCTGTATGCGTCTGCCTTTACTTTAGATTCACTGGTGACTGACTTCTGAATTCTGCCAAAAAAAGTAAACATCAGGTCCCCTGCTTATGAATGAAAGCTTTATTCTACTACAGGATTTCTGCACACAAGAGACTGCCTCCAGCAACCAGCTGAGCTAAACGCGAAAAAAGATACACCAGTGTACTAACATGCAAACACTTCCAACAGAAGGCTGGAAGAGGAATTTATCCAAGCCTGTAAGCATGCCAGTCATGTTCTGATGCTGAGGTGCCACTTTGAAGAGTTAGGCATGCTTAAATACCTGACTTAACATAGTTTTCTTTATCCCAAAGAGACTGGAAAGGTTGTAAATGATAGCAGCTGTCAAAAGAAGGATGAACCACAAAAACCTTCAAGAACAGCCTGCCTGCTACATACAGAAACATAACCATGAAGAAAAATCTGAATGTAGCTATTTGGAAACATGATTCATAAATAAAATACCAATTTATGTTGTATACAGTGAGAGCAATATGCAGGCAGAAAACTGAAAGTTTTTTATTCTCTAAAAAAAATCCACGAAGACTATCCTGAGGGTGGGGAGGAGATGTACCAAAACAGTCAGAATGGGCAAGGAAACAGGAAGGGAAAGAAAAGCACTTTTTGCTAATTACTGACAGAAAGAAGAGCTAAAAAAATTAAGCTATTCTGATGTTTATATTTGATTTCTTAAAGATTGGGGCAAGGAGGATACACAAGTCAAAAAAAGTTGTATCGACTTTATGATCATTAGAACCTTTCTTTATTTTTCATACTTTGGGCGAGTTCAATCTTTACATTTCGCAGGTGCTAAGTCTAAGGAATGTCAATCTGTATTAAGGTTAGGAAGTGCTAATGATCAGTCACATGTTTGGGGTTAACACCCTCTCTAGTATGCACTGCTCAGAACTGCTGCTGCAAGGGTGGCAAGTAGGGGCATGGCAAGGGACTGCAAGTCCGCTCAATCCTGCCCCTCTCACAGGCTCTCTAGCCACAGTAAAGGCCAAGGAAGGAGAGGAGGGGAAGGTGTATCCTGCACTGCTTGGATCACCCCCTCACCTCTTTTACCTTCCAAATCACCCAGGTGCCTCCCATCAGCTTCTGGATCTCTCCTCCACCCCTCAGTCAGTGCCTCCATTCCCAGATTCCTCCTGCAACCCCAAACTGGCCCTTCCACCATAAATTGCTGCATTATAGTAGGAGTGCTGCAAGCAGATCAAGGGAAGTGATTATTACCCTTTATTTGCCACTGGTGAGGCCACATCTGAACTACTGTGTCCAGTTTTGGGCCCCCTACTATAGGAAGGATGTGGGCAAATTGGAGCAAGTCCAGTGGAGAGCAACAAACTTGCTTAGGGAGCAGGGACACATGACTTCTGAGGAAAGACTGAAAGAACTGGGCTTATTTAGCAGGGAGAAGAGAAGACTAAGGAGTGATTTAATAGCAACCTTCAGCTACCTGGTGGCTGCTTACAAACAGGATATAACTAGACTGTCCTCAGTGGGGGCAGATGACAGAACAAGGAGCAGTGGTCTCAAATTGCAGCAAGGGAAGTTCAGGTTAGATATTAGAAAAAGAACTCTCTCACTAGATGAGTAGTAAAACACTGGAACCAGAACCAGAGAAGTTGTGGAATCTCCATCCATGGAGATTTTTAACACCCAGCTAAACAAAGCCCTGGTTGGGATGATCTAGTTGGGGCTGGTCTTGCTTTGAGTAGGGGGTTGGACTAGATGACCTCCTGAGGTCCTTTCCAACTCTCATGGTCTATGATTCCATGATTGCTGTACTGCCACCCTAATCACAGAATCAGGGTTGCAAGGTCCAGCAGGGGCTGGAGCTGGGCATGCAGGGTCAGCATGGCCTGCAGGGACCCCAGGATCTGGCTGGGAGGGCATACCGCCCACCAGCATCTCAACCACTCTTGGGTTGATTGGGATGACAGGACTGATCCAGGAGCTGATCTGGGGCAGAGGGAGTGACTGAGGTGGCACAGGAGAGATCAGAGGGTGAAAAGAGTGCCCCACACACCTTCTCCCCCCTTCCCTCTT